>NW_027500961.1:0-74690 GCF_021521415.1 Bidens hawaiensis
ACGAACCCGGACCCATACCCATAACCTCCACTTGATCACCCCTCTTATACTTCATGATTTTATTTGAGATTAGAGTTTGATGAAAATATGTGAATGAATTATTGAGGATTGAGGAAGATGATACATATAATGTAAATATGGACGGACAAGTATGAATATCCTACATACTCGTCTCCTTCGTACAAATTTTAAAGATTCGTGTCTTGAAAGACAAATTTGTAATGCACATTTTTCCATGAGTTCAAAATTTTGACGGTCGAGAGAAAGAATCTTTAAGAAACCGTTTAGCAAGACAACTTTTTAATATTAAGATTTCGTGAAGAATATGGACGGGTACCTCAATCTTTTCAAAAATATGATCCCCTTAGTTCAAATTTATCAAGTACGTGTCTTGAAAGACAAAATGAAATGGCACATTTTTCCATGTCTTTAAATTTGTAGGGGTTAGATAAGAAATTTAAATAATACGTCTGGGAAGAAAGCTTTGGAAAATAAATTTTAGTCCAAAAATATGGACGGGTCCCTCAATATTTATAAATCTATGGTCTTATTGGTACAAATTCAACCTAAATGCGTCTTGAAAGACTGAATTTGATTGCACAATTTCCCATGTTTTTGGAAGTTGATGGGACCCTTTAGGAAACATTAAAAGACCGTCGGAAGACTATATTTTAAGAAGAACTTTTAATAGAAAATATGGACTGGTCCCCAATATTTTTAAAAAATCCTCGGATTTTGACACTTGTCAGAATTTTATTGACCTAAGGATTTTTTCAGAACTCGTCTCCTCAGTCCAAATTTGATGGGCCATTTTGGGAATATATTGAAATTTAGGGCTATATTCCACACTCTCTCTCTTAAAAAGAGCCATTTTGGGAATTTTCCCAAAAAGGACATCACCGTCGAACATGTTGTACGTATATTTAACAAGATAACAAGTATTAAGTTTTATATCGGTTAAGGATAATAATAGTTTATATATATATATATCTAACTACCTATATAATTGTATACCATGAAATCCTACGTTTCGCTTTCAGGTTCCCCCCCCCCCCCCCCCCAATTATCTAGAGCCGTCAGATTGCTTGATTTCTAAATGGAGGTTTTTCATGCATTTGACACGAAATCACGGGTATAGGTCTTACCAAACCCATATAGTCTTTAAATGGGTTATAACGTCTCATTTATTTGTGAAACTCTTTCATAATCAAACAATAATTTTCGCGGGTCATGAGTCTCAACAAACCCGGATAACCCTTAAACGGGTTATAACATCTCATTTATTTGTGAAATAACCCCATGATCATCAAAGAATAATTTCCACAGGTTATGGGTCTTACCAAACCCTAATAGCTCTCAAATGGGTTATAAGATCTTATTTATTGGCAAATACTTTCATCCTCAAACCCTAATTTAATTTATTTTCTTTACATGTTCTCCATTGTCATTCTATCATCTCCATCGCCGGTTAACTCCGATACTACTCGTCATTGTCAACTACATCAACGTCCCATTTTTCATTAGACAAATATTTGTGTTCATATTTGTTCATTTAAAAGAATCAACATGTTCGTGTTTGTGTATTTTTGTTCGTTAAAAATCTAAAAAACCAACACATCTCAATTGAAAATACCCAAACGCAAAAAAATATAACAACCTACTATATATATGTATTTAATTAAAACAAACTACGTTAAAAAAATAAAATAAATAAATCATCATAAAATAGTAAAACGATTAAAAACAAAAACTTAAATAAACTCTCGTAACACGAGAGGATCAACTAGTTTTGTAGATAAATTATAAATACCAGTTGTAATTTACATAACTTTAGAAAAACTGTGAATATGGAAGATGGTTTTATATTAAAAGAATAGGTGTGTCACTTATAACCGAGAATTGACTTAAGAAAACTCGCATCCGACATGATCTAATCTGACTCAAAAAATCAAAACTCAAAAAATACTAAGCCAAATCCAATCTGAAATAATTCAGATTGGTTCTTGGGTCTGAATTATGGGTTTCGGGTCAACCTGAATAAACAAAATATATTTTTAGGTGTAATAGGTTAAGCCTTAGCCATTAAAATTATCAAAATTTGTTCTAAACGCGGTGTTCCCACTCCACCCATATGGATATGTTGTTTATTTTTAACTAATGTTTTCGACTTATGACTAAAAACAACCATAAGCGAACACTCTAATAAATCATGGTATATTGAACCTTGAAGAAAGTTATGTTGGGTTTTTTTTTCATTATTATGGTTAGACTTTTATTAAATGTTACTCTTTTATTATTTGTTTTATCAAACTATGTTGGTTTAATATTTATTTATTTGCGCTACGAATGAAGAAAAATGTGTTAGCTTTACCTTTAGCATTATAGTTTTTAATTATTTGTTTTTCTATGATACACGAAACCCGATTAACTCAACCTGAAAAAACCTGAACCCCAAAGAACCGTGGGAGATTTTGGTTGAGTTCAGGGTCTAAATGTAAGTAAAACTTTGAAACCCGAAATCCGAAAAGCTAACATGAAGAACATCCCTAGTTATTTTAGTTGAGCATTAGGAATGAGCATTAGGAATTTAGGATAAGAGCATGTGTAGTGGTAACTAATCACATAAGGACGTTTTATGACATGCAGTGTTACAGTCAGCAAATGGATAGTTTTGCAAAAAAAAGTGAGGTAGTGTTAAAATGTCTCATAACCCCCTTTCTGTTGTGAAACAAGCCTAATGCCATAAAACAAGAGAAAGAGAGAGATTTTATTAATCAGATGTGTAATACAATGAGGTACAATGACATGTATATATAAGAGAAAATAACTTGGAGAAAAAAAGCCTATTCTATATTAGGTTTGAGAACCCATAATAATATATAGTTATATCAATTCCCCTTGGTTACCAATTTCATACGTTTAAAGATGTTGCATCGTTAAAAACCTTGCTAGAAAACCCAATTGGACAAAACCATAGCTAAGGAAAAAAAAAGTGCAGCCCTTATTGTCTCCCCCTAATTTATATATTTGTTAAAATGATACATATAGATCTTCTATGAAAAGTTTCCCAAAAATTTAATAGTCAATCATTTGCGTCTTGGTTCCTTGACATGCGAATCCTTAAGTTGAACAATGTTACATGATCTTCACATGGAAACTTCTATTACCTCATCTTGTAAACATATACCACTATATCGATACCCTTGTTGTGTTTATTTGCATCAACAAGACTAACTAAACCTATTTTGATAGGTTCATAAAATAAAAATGAGTTAAATGTCATTTTAGTACCTGTGGTTTGACTAACTACGCAACTTCAGTACATATTCTTTATTTTGTTCAAATGGTTACCTCTCAGTTTCAAAAAACTTGCATTTTAGTACTTTTTTCTAACCCCGTCTATTTTTTAAAGTTAAGTTAGGGACAATTTGGTAACTTCATTATTTTCTTTGTTTTTTTCTTTTCTTCTAAACGCTTATATCTTGTAAACATGAAATCCACAAATCATAGCATCAAAATCCGAATCCTAAATCCCTAAACCCCTTCTCCATATCATCATAGGGTTTGAATTTTTACGATATTCGGGGATTTAGGATTTGGATTTTGATGTTATGATTTGGGGATTTAGGGTTTACAAAATATAAGCGTTAAAGAGAAAAGAAAAAAACAAAGAAAATAACGAAGTTATCAAATTGTCCCTAACTTAACGGAAAAAATAGACGGGGTTAGAAAAAAAGTACTAAAAATGCACGTTTTTTAAAACTGAGGTAGCTATTTGCAAAAATAAGAATATGTACTAAAGTTGCATAGTTGGCCAAACCACGGGTACTAAAATGGCATTTAACTCAAAGAAAAACCCATATCTTTTTAGGATTAATTTCGTATATACTCTTGCAAACATTATAAATATTATATATACCCAAACAAAATTTAAAATATCATATATGTCCTTACAAATTAACTAAAATATCACATATGCTCTTATAAAACATTTAAAGTATCATGTCCCCTGTTCAATAATAATAATTTAATAAATGACAATTTTACCGTTATTTTTCAAGAAAATTTACTTTCATATATGCCCATTTTTTAACATATAAACTAGTCTACCCATTTCCATTACGTAATGTGTTTATACCCTATGTTATTATTTTAATTTTATCAACGTTTCTAACCTTCTACGACAACCAATTGTGTCTCTTCACTTCTTAAAATTATAAATCATTCGAAGGTTTATCATATCGAATGGTCTACAGTGTAAACTTTTATCGCATCTAATCAAACAAGAGTAATATAGTCATTTTTCTAATTTTTGTAATGAATTGGATACATATGATACACTAATAACTTTGTAAGGAAATATATGATATTTTTAGTTTTACATGAGTATATATGATATTTTCAATATTTGTAAGGGTATACATGAAATAGCCAATATCTTTTATACCTTAATATATGTTTAAACATATTCTGATGCATCCTAGCTGGAAACATGTTAATAAATATAAATGAAAGATATAGTTATCATGTATTGCTAGCAACACATATTAATGCACATGTGAATTTAATTATAGTACTTTTGAACAAAGAATTTTTCATTATTAGATATGATAAGAGTTCATTTTTAGACAACCTTTAACGTACTTATATGATTAGCCTTTTTCATGTTAAATGTTTCAACATCTTTTTGATGTTATTTGATCGATTGATATAATTACACATATACTCAAAATTTTAATAAAAGTGTGGCTAATAATATCCAACTTATCCCCCTCTTATCAAAATTTCTCTTGATTTGCATCATGCTCAATCCCACTATTCAAATGTAATAAGTATAACTCCATGGATTTTCCAATCCATCATGGACATCTTTCCATCATGACAAATTATGCATGTGTATTCACTTTTCTAGGAATTTTTATTCATAAACTTGCTCATTTAACACATCAATTTTGGTACCACATATCAAAAATCCATACTGTGTCATTTATTTGATTATTGAGATATTGTACTAATCATGTACACTATCTTCTATGTACGCTTATTGATAAATATTGCATATAAAGTTGTATCATAAAATTTTGTAGTATTATAAATATGTTGAAACAGCCCAGCTATCACCGCACCATAATATTGTCCGCTTTGGCTGGGACGTACCACCGTCGACTCACGGATTTGCTTCTGGTTGCCAAGGTGGTCACTCATCCTCATACTATTCTCACCTGAGCACGCTTAATTGTGGACTTATCCAGTCATCCACTACCATTAAGCACCCAAAACGCGTTATGACGAGGAAGGTATCCACATCCTTATAAGAAGACCTAGTTCTCCTTCCCAACCAATGTGGGATGTCACAATCCACCCCCTTAGGGGTCCGGCGTCCTCGCAGGACATGGCACCACCGGTCCGGCCCTGGATCTAATACCATCTGTAACAGTCCAGCTACCACCGCACCATAATATTTTCCGTTTTGGCAGGGACGTACCACCATTGCCTCATGGATTTGCTTTAGGTTGCCCAGGTGGCAACCCATCCTCATACTACTCCCACCTGAGCACGCTTAACTGTAGACTTCTCCTCTCATTCACTACCATTAAGCCCAAAACGCGTTATGATGGGCAGGTATCCACCTCCTTATAAAGAAGGCTTAGTTCTCCTTCCCAACCGATGTGGGATGTCACAATAAGGCCCCGATCCCGGTGCCCTACGTGGACGTTTGATTTACTCATAAACACAGTTCTAAATATAAGAGTTAATTAAAACTTTTCGCGGAATGATAAATTTCAAACATCTATTACAGAATCGTTCAAATCTTTTCAAATTAAACATCTTTTGTCTTTCAAATTAAAACACAAACCATAATAACATCATAACATTTTCCTCAAGATGAAAGTTTCTTCAGTTCAATGTCGTGTTTCCATATTCAAACGAGCTGCCTCAACCTATTCACCTGCGTACATACTAAAAGTTGGCTACGCTGAGTGAGTTCTAGTTAATACAGGTAACATACAATACATTCACATACTTACATAAATACGTATCCGAATATACATATTTTCATTCTTTTATTCATTCCTACACACACACACACACACACATACATACATACATACATACATACTTTCATTCTTTCTTTCGTACTTACGTACCTTCAAATATATATATATATACACGTTTTAAAGAGCATTTCGCCCTATAACCTTCGCAGATCTTATTAGGGCATGTCCCTACATTCGCAGATTTTAGTAGGGTATGTTCCCTACATTCGCAGATATTATTAGGGTATGCTCCCTACATTCGCAGATATTATTAGGGTATGTTCCCTTCGTTCACATATATTATTGGGGTTTGTTCCCTACATTCGCAGATATTATTAGAGTATGTTCCCCTTTTAAACATACATACCTTTCTTTTTATATATAAACGTACTTTCATACATACTCATTTCATTACGTACTATCATACATACATATCTCGTAACATTACTTTCCCTGACGATACGTGCAATATCCGAAGATCGTTCACGTACCGACAAGCATTCATTCACAACATTCATTACATACTATCACATCAATCATCATAGAATACACATACCATTTAAGGTAAGTGTATTAACATTCACATTTAGTATGCACACAAACCTGAAATCATACAAGGAAGTGGGGCTAGAAACTCACCTGAGCTCGGTTCTTTTCCGAGTTAATGGTAACTCCCCTTTTTAACTAGGCACGACTAACTGTATAAAAATTACACGTATCAATTAATTATCCCCATCCATATTGTATTTCTAATTTAATATAACCCTCAACGATTGAGGTCCGGAGGCAGCGCCCATGGCAGCGGGGATTAGGGGCGGGCAGCCCCTAGCAGGGTCCAAGGGGCAGAGCCCCTAGCTAGGGTCGAGCTGCCAGGTCGGCTTTGAAAAGTTTTATTTTCATTAGTTGCCTTAACACAAATTTCATTAAAATTCTTAAATTATTATTCTATTCACTATGACATTTGCTAACTTATTCGTTTATGACGAACGACTTCATTCATTATAACGAATGGTCTGATTCGTTAAGAAATCTTCATTCTGGTTAAAGTATCATTCGTTATACCATCCGCTATCTCATTCGCTATGATGACTGTTTCCTTTCGTTATAACGAATGGCTAGATTCGTTACTTTATCAAGGCGAATGATGGATAACAAGTGAGTAGTCCATACGTGACCTCTATTAGACGAATGAAGGGTTCATTCATTCCGCATGCATTCTCATTTATTACGATTTCCTAACGAATAACCAGCGATTCGTTTAATCATGACGAATGAGCCTCAGTCTTATCCAAAACTTTGACTAAAGGGTCAAGGTCAAAATCGTCAAGAACAAGAGTAGTCAACGGACACCAGGTTTTTCAATTAATCCTCATATGACGATGAAACAACACGAATCTGGTATCAATGGATTCATGTTCCCAGCGCCAACAAATCCTAATAAACCCAACATCCAAACACCGTGTTTAAAAGGTGTTTTTGATTGCTAAAAGCCTACGGCCTAACGTGTGATTAATTAACCTACCAGATGTTAATGAATTTCGACGAGATTCGTTGCGTTTGGTTCGTTTTTACCATTTTTATATAGATCTAGGAATACTAAACGAACCAAGCACAAACAAATAAGTTTCCGTTAGAAACATACCTTTAACGAATTGGTTTCACGAACCCAGATCTAATATTGATGTCGGTTTGGCTCGTTACGACGTCCTAGCACCAACAAGCTCCGGTTTTCACCTTCGGAACTTGGCTCAGGATATAGGAGGGTGTTTGTGTGTGCTTTTGAAAGTGTAGGCTATGGTGTAGAGACGGATGAAAATGGAAAGGATTAGGGTTTAAGGGGGGTATTTATACTCCCTTAAGCCCATGGACCTAAGGCCCATTACTATCTCTTATTCCATCTTTTAATGTCCAAGCCAACCCTCTAATAGTTTATTTATCTAAACTGATAAGCGACACATATTGAATAAACGAAATTTATTTTATATATTATTTTCAAAAACAGGATGTTACAAGTCTTCCCTCCTTAAAAAGGCTTCGTCCCCGAAACTTACTATTACTTAAACAGTTCTTGGTAAAACTTGCACATCTCTTCTTCAACTTCCCAAGTAGCGTCTGATCCCTTACGATGTTTCTATATCACCTTTACCAAAGAGATAACTTTATTACGTAGTTTTTTATCTTGCGATCAGCGATCTCTACAAGCTGTTCAATGTAGTTTAACAGTTCATTAACTTCAATGTCTACTAGTGGCACATGTGACGTGTCATCAGCTAGGCACTTTCTCAAAAGAGAAACATGAAAAGTAGAATGAATTCCTTCTAATTCGGGTAAATCTAGCTTGTAAGCCACATCACCCACACGATCGATGACCTAAAAGGTCCAATATACCTTGGACTTAACTTTCCTCCAATCCTAAAATGAATAATTCATTTCCAAGGTGAGACCTTGAGCATCACATTGTCTTTAACGTTAAACTCGATTGGGCGTCGCTATCAGCAGACGACTTCTGACGAACTTGAGCAGCTTTCATTCTTGCTTTGATCTGATCGAACCTCGAAGAGGTTTCTTGCATAACTACCAAGATTCTAATCTCTTTATAACCAATCTCTCCCCAACAAACAGGAGTTCTACAACGTCTGCCATACAACATCTCAAATGGTGGCATACTTATACTCGAATGGTAGCTATTGTTATAAGAGAATTCTGCAAGATGAAGATGATCATCCCAACTTCCTCCAAAGTCTAAAACACAAGCACGTAGCATATCCTTAAGGGTTTGGATAGTCCTTTCAGACTGTCCATCTATTTGAGGATGATACTCTGTACTGATGTTCAGTCTTTCCCATAGCTTCATGGAACTTCTTCCAGAATCTCGAAGTAAAGCGAGTATCTCTATCAGTCATGTTTGATAACGGCAATCCATGTTTAGCCACAACCTCTTTTATGAACACATGTGCTAACGTTTCTGACGAAATAGCCTCTCGTATAGGCAGAAAGTGAGCTTTTTTAGTCAAACAGTCCACTATCACCCAAATGGTATCATGATGCTTAGCTCTACGCGGTAGCTTAGTTATGAAATCAATGTGTTCCCATTTTCATTTAGGTATCTCTAATGGTTGTATCTCCCCATAGGGCTTCTGGTTCTCTGCTTTGACTTGTAAACAAGTTAAGCACTTACTGACATAATCTAATACATCATTCTTCATACCCGGCCACTAGTAGTCTCTCTTCAGATGCTGATACATGTTGGTGGATCTCGGATGAATCGAGTATCTCGACTTGTGAGATTTATCTAGGATTTGACCTCTAAGATTTCCATGGCGTGGAATCCACATGCGGTCAAACCTAGTCTTCACACCATGACTATTTTCCATCAGCTCATCTTGCTGTCCGAGTATTCTTTCCTTTTTTATTAGTCCTTCACTTGCAAGCACCTCTGACTGCACCTTGATGATTTCTTCAAAGAGATCTGAGTTAATGATCAACTTATAAGACTTCACTGTTGCAATGACTTCTTCATTCTTACGGCTTAGCGTTTTGGAGACCATATTAGCCTTACCAGGATAGTACTTGATATCACAGTTGTAGTCCTTTATCAACTCCAACTATCTTCTCTGCCTCATGTTCAACTCTTTTTTTCTCGAAGAAGTATTTCAAACTCTTATGATCGGTGTAAATAGTATACTTAGTACCATACAGGTAATGTCTCCATATCTTGAGAGCATGCACTACCGCCGCTAGCTCTGAATCAGGCGTTGGGTATGTACTCTCGTGAACCTTCAACTGTCTGGATGCATAAGCAGTTACTTTTCCTCGTTGTATTAACACGCAACCTAACCCACGATGCGAAGCATCAATAGAAACAACCAAATCATCATCACCATCGGATAGAGCAAGGATTGGAGCTTGTATAAGTCTTTTCTTTAATTACTCAAAAGCCTCCTCCTGAAACTTACCCCAATTGAATACTATAGACTTTTGGGTCATACCGGTCAACGATGCGGCTATCTTGGAGAATCCTTCAATGAATCTCCTATAATAGCCAGCCAGCGCTAAGAAGCTACATATATCAGTCGGGTTCTGAAGAGTCTTCCAATTCATTATTGCCTCAATCTTAGCTGGGTCCACAGTAATCCTTTCAGGATTGATCACGTGACCAAGAAACTGCACTTCTCGCAACCAAAATGTTCATTTTGAAAACTTATCATACGACTTCTCTTCCTTCAAAACATCTAATACTTCTCTTAGATAATCAGAATGATCAGACCCACTCTTTGAATAAATCAATATGTCATCAATGAAGACGATAACTGATTTGTCCAATATCGCCGACACCCTATTCATCATGTCCATAAATGTCGCGGGAGCATTCGTTTGATCCGAACGACATCACGAGTAACTCATCGTGTCCATACCGCATCCGTAACGTTGTCTTAGGGATGTCTGGCTCTTTCACCTTCAGCTGATGATAGCCTGATCTAAGGTCTATTCGTGAGAACCAACTCGAACCTTGTAGTTGATCAAACAAATCATCAATCCGTGGCAACGGATATCTTTTCTTCACCGTAAGCCTGTTCAACTCATGATAGTCTATACACATCCTCATACTTCCATCCTTCTTCTTAACAAACAACACCGATGCGCCCCACGGGGAAACACTCGGTTTTATAAAACCTTTATCGAGGAGCTGTTGTAGTTGGGATATCAATTCTTTCATCTCGGACGGCGCTCGGTGGTAAGGTGCTTTCGCGACGGGCTGTGCTCCTGGTACCAAGTCTATCTGAAATTCTATCTCACGCTCTAGTGGCAACCTAGGAAGGTCTTCAGGGAACACTTCTGGATAGTCGCGCACAACAGGAACATCTTTCATTTCCTTCATATCGGCCATAGCTTTGACAATATACGCCAGGTAAGCACCGCACCCTCGCCTTAACAATCTTTCGGCTTTTATTATCGAAATGACATTAAGCCCTGAACTTTCTTTATCACCATAAATAGTCACTGTACCACCATCCAATGACTTTAACCTTATTAATTACTCTTACACAATATCTGAGCCTCAAACTCAGATAGCCAATCCATTCCGAAAACCACATCGAACCTTCCTAAGGTCATAATATTTAGGGTAACAGGGAACTCATTCCCCTCCAACTCTATATTACAATCCTTAACCATTCTCAATATTCTAACTGAGGTCTCACTCGCGGTTTCTACTTTAAAAGTTTCAGGCACACGACAACATTTCATATTTGCTAACTTACTAAATGTCGTAGCTACAAAACTTCTATTCACACCTGAATCAAACAATACTGAAGCAGCAATACCGTTTAATAGAAACGTATCTGTAACAACATCTGGGATCTGCTTGGCTTGCTCCTGAGTTAGCATGTAGGCCCTAGTCCCTGGCCTAGCTTGCTCAGCATCCTTTCTCTCATTTCCTCCAGCTTCACTACTCGTACAAGCCCTTGCTAAGTGACCTATCTGCCCACACCTATAACACGTGGGCTTTCCATGGTAATCCTGACAAAAATGCCCCATCTTACCACATTTGTAACAAGCATTCGACCCTAGCCTGCATTCCACAGCATGGGATTTCCCACACCTATGGCACACATCAGAACAAGTGTCCCACTTGCACTCACCAGCGTGCATCTTTCTGCAAGTCTAACAAGACTTATTCTCCCACACTTTCTATCGCTTATCTCTAGGGTTCCATGATTATGTACCGGGTCTCTTGGCAAGAACAACCCATTTATTCTCTTTCTTCTCTTCCACCACCACCACATTATCCACAGTCATATTATCATAAACCATCTCTGCGAGTTTAACAGCAGAGTCAAAAATAGCAGGTTTACTTGCACTGACTAGTGTGCGGACGTTATGTGGAAGTCCTCATATGTAACACTTGATTCGCTTGGCCTCAGTGTTCACCATGTCAGGCACCAACCTCGACATGGTTGAATTCAGTAGTATACTCGCGGTGTGTCATCTTTACCGCCTTCAGATTCAGAAACCTTATCTCAGCCCTCTTGACCTCAGCTCAGCACAAAAACGTTTCATGACCATCTCCTTCAGGTAATCCCACCTCATAGCCTTAATTTCTTCTTGAGTGTTCCTCTGCTCTACCGAATCCCACCAGTAAATCGCTTCATCTCTGAACTACTGGGTAGCATAACCCACAGCTTGGTCGGGGCGACACTCGCTAATTCTGATAACCTTGTCCATGACGGTTATCCATTGGAGAATAGCAATTGCATCCCCCAAACTAGTCAGCTTCGGCGGGTCGCAACCTTTGAACGACTTATAGTTACATCCACCTCGGCCTCTCTTTCACTCATCAACTTTCACATATCAAACTTCACTCGAATCACCTTCCCCGTCATCAGATTTCTTACCGTCATCTCCTGCCCTCTCCGCGGTCCTCACATGGCTTCCAGCAGAATTTTCAGGTTGCAGGTTCTTTACTGCAGCTGCTATAACTTGAGTAATGGCGGCCTAAACTGCAGGATCAAGTTGATACCCCTCATTGTTGCTCGGATTTTGTCCAGCTGCACTTCCTTCTTCCCTTGTGTTAGTAACTGACTCTACAGAAGGTTCCTGGGTAATGCGTGGCCTACCACGACGTCCCATACGACCTCCTTGACCAACAACTTTCCTTGATCCAACCATTCGTATTCTATAAGGAAACACAAACGTCATCACTTAAGGAACTATTTGGTACAAGGATAGTAAGGATAATAGGTAATAACAGTGGCCAGCTGTGATTAGCTGATCACGTTACTCTCCGTGTCCTATACGCTTCCCTTTGTGAGTCCACTTGTACTGGATTCTACTTATAAAAGTTAGATAATCAAATATTTCACATAATTAAATACTCCTATCTCTAGCAATTAAGCTAACTTTCTTACACATCCTTACATTACACATGAAATTAATCATGTACTTTACTTTTACTTAGCTTGCTTGAGCAACACATGGCTTTCTTGAACTGACATCTTTTTTCTTTTCTTACTTATGTCCCATTCTCTGTTCGAGTCTAAGCATGTAGGATGCTTAATTCTCGCGAACTTATTCTCTGATACTAACTTGTAAGGCCCCGATCCCGGTGCCCTACATGGACGTTGGATTTACTCATAAACTCAGTTCTAAATATCATAGTTAATTAAAACTTTTCACGGAATGATAAACTTCAAACATATATTACAGAATCGTTCAAATCTTTTCAAATTAAACATCTTTTGTCTTTCAAATTAAAACATAAACCTTAATAACATCATAACATTTTTCTCAAGATGCCAGTGTCTTCAGTTCAATGCCATGTGTCCTTATTAAAGCGAGCTGCCTCAACCTATTCACATGCGTGCATACTAAAAGTCAGCTATGCTGAGTGAATTCTATTTAATACAAGTAACATACAATACATTCACATACTTACAAAAATATGTATCCGAAGATACATATTTTCATCCTTTTATTCATTTTTACATACATACATACATTCCTTCTTTCTTCACACTTGCATACTTTCATTCTTTCTTTCGTACTTACGTACATACATGAATACCTTCATTCATATATATACATTTTAAAGAGCATTTCACCCTATAACCTTCGCAGATATTATTAGGGTTTGTTCCCTACATTCGCAGATATTATTAGGGTTTGTTCCTAACATTCGCATATATTATTAGGGTATGTTCCCTACATTCGCATATATTATTAGGGTCTGTTCCTTTTTTAACCATACATACCTTTCTTTATATATATAAACGTTCTTTCAAACATACTCATTTCATTACGTACTATCATACATACATATCTTGTACTAGGCATACTACATATTACTTTCCTTGACGATACGTGCAATATCCAAATATCGTTCACGTACCGACAAGCATTCATTCACAACATTCATTCCATAATATCACATCAATCGTCATAGCATACATTTACCATTTAAGGTAAGTGTATTAACATTCACATTGACTATGCACACAGCCCCAAAAACAAACAAGGAAGTGGAGCTAGAAACTCATCTAATCTCGGTTCCTTTCCGAGTCAACGGTAATTCCTCTCTTTAACTGGGCATGGCTAACTGTATAACAATTACACGTATCAATTAACTATCCCTACCCATATCGTATTTCTAATTTAATACAACCCTCAACGAACGGGGTCCGGGGGCAGCGCCCCATGCAACGGGGTCTAGGGGCGGCAACCCCTAGCAGGTTCCAAGGGGCAGAGCCCCTGCCTGGGGTCGAGCTGCCAGGTTAGATTTGAAAAATTTTATTTTCATTAGTTTTCTTAACACAAATTTCATTAGAATTCTTAATTTATTATTTTATTTGCTATGACATTTGCTAACTCATTCGTTATGACGAATGACTTCATTCATTATAATGAATTGTCTGATTCATTAAGAAATCTTCATTCTGGTTTAAGTATCATTCGTTATACCATCCGCTATCTCATTCGCTATGATGACTGGTTCCTTTCGTTATAATGAATGGCTAGATTCGTTAGTTAATCAAGGCGAATAATGGATAACGAGTGAGTAGTCCATTCGTGACCTCTATTAGACGAATGAAGGGTTCATTCATTCTGCATGCATTCTCATTCGTTATTGACTAACGAATTGTAACATTCGTTACTTTTCAAACCTGAAAACTCGACCCATTTTAAATTTTCGGTTTTGTTTCTATTTAAATTTATATATTTTTATAATATTATTAATTAATCTCAATTTTCATTAATGTATTTTATTTGATTATTTCTATGCAATTATACATTTCACCACCTTTGTAGTATTACATACTCATTTAAAACATTCATAATCAAGATAAAAAATATTTAAGTACATATCCCATGCAATTTACTATAATTATTATTTTACTACAACTACTACTTTTATTATTTATAATAATAATTATTAATTTATTATTATCATCATCTTTTCATATGTTACTTAATTAATAATAACTAATGAATGTTTTAATTCAATAAAATTATTATAATAGTTAAACCTTTTGAATACCCTATTAAACAATTTTTAATTTGTGTTTTAATTATATTAAATATGATTAATTTTCATAATTCCCTTACGACATAACAACTCTATATTTTCAATATAAAAGGAGGACAAATCCTCCATTATTTTCACACCTCAATCTATTCTTTTCTTAAGTTTAAGAGCACTAACAAGTAAGTTGTTACCATTTCAAACATTTTATGGCTATTGTTTTGATTTTATCTTAAATGTTCATAATTGTTCATAAGTTGTTCTTCATGATCATGTTACTTTTATCATAAAAATCTTATATTTTGGTTTTAAGAATCAATATGATCATGGATATCCAAGATAAACACTATGATTTTTCTAAATCTTGGATCAAACCTAGTTATTATGCAAGAACAAGCATGAATATATATTTATCTAAATCTTATGATTTGTTGATCATCATAAACTTATAAACTTTCTTTTAAATAAGATAATTTATAAAAATTTCTTTTATTTAAAATATTTCACAATAGATATAACGTACTTCATATCTTTAAACTAATAATTGAGTAAATTAATTATTGTTTATTTTTCAACATAAACTAATATTTATAATTTCTTTAAAAGAATGCATGCAAAACATTTAAGTTAATTAATTAGTAAATTAATTAATTATGTTACTTGAAAAAAAAACGTTTAATCAAAAATTATTATTAATATTGTTATTTAATCTTATATTAATAAGTTATAATTATGTATCTACAGCTCAATTTTAAACTAATAAACATCAAATGACTTTTATAAACTTTATTCATTGTTGTTAAACTAATTAAAAATTCTCAAGTCCCCATTTACCATAAGTTAATGAAATAGATATTTAAATAACGCATAATTCCAAAAACTAATATTAATTAACTTTTATAATCCTGATAGTTAGTTTTAAATTTTGTATTTCCTTTTTAATTATAGTTTGTGAGGTTCGATCATTTATTTCCTTCCGCTTTCGGTTATTATATCAAGTTATCATCCAATTGCAAAAGTGAGTTTCTCACACCCCCTTTTTATTCTTTTACTACTTTTGGAGGTAGCATATATATCCTATCAACATTACAATTTCGTTATTCATTATTTACGAACTACAATTCGTTACATGGACTTGTGTGTTTATTTGCTTACTTGCTCAAAGATTACGTGCTCATGGTTTCCTCATTAAGTATGATCATACGCCCCCTATGCACTTATGACCTTGATGTTATAAGTGGAATAGGGACCCCCGATCCGAGTACATTGGTTATTACCTACGGAAAAGACACTTACTTGCGCTATTATCCGAGTACGTTGGTGCACAGTCCCAATTGGAAAGGACCTTACTTGCTCATTTACGCTTGTTCATGGAATTGTATATTTTTATGTATTTATATCAAAACTTGTGTGAACTCACCAACTATTCATTTAGTTGACAATATTTTATATATATATATATATATGCTACAGGTACCTTATTTAGAGAACGCTGAAATGACGAAGACATTAGTACGTAGGATATTCAACTTAAATGGACGAATTGCTTAAATGTGTATTTATTTGTATTTCTCTTACTTCTAAAATTGTGTACTTGTTGTTTAAATAAATTAATGATAATATTATCACTTAATAGTGTCACATGTGTTTTGAGCAATCTGTACGTCACACTCGGGCGTATTCCGCTTTAGCCGGGGTGTTACAGATTGGTATCAGAGCCGTGATTATAAGATAGGACATTAGACGTAGTGTTCTAGTTGGTTATAGTTTATTTGCTTAATTTTTTAGGTTGCATGATTAGAAATTATGTGAGCCTTATTTGATTGTTCAATGCACATTATTTGGTTATTATTAATTTGTTTATGCCTCATGTATGCAAATACTATTATACTGATGATTCAATTACTTCAATTATACAAGCACACACAAGTCCAAGGCTTATGCCTAAAAGCAAAGAGTTTTCCAGCATTTTCAATTATTGTTTTTTATTGTGGTGTTCCGATATTTATTCTTCTTAAAGATGGTTCTATATGGCGGGTATGTGGTAAACTGTAAGGGGGACGCGCCTGTTTTCCCAAAATCTTGACACCAAGGTTATTGAAACCAAAGGATAAGCAATGCGTATAAATCCCAATCAGACGCGGGACCCGGTTGCTTACCTGGAGAATTAGGAAAGAGCATGAACTCTATTAAGCTAAAGCATACCACTTTCAACGCCATATGAATCACAACTTTAAGTTTTCAAACGCGACCATGTTCTCTTTGTGAAAAGAATATGGTTGCACTCCTCTATGTTTTACAATGTGTTTTAACTGGAAGTCTGTACACGAATACCCAGCTTTCGGTTAGATTTAATTACGCGTTTTTATACAAGAATAGTTAAGTTTTTAAAAATAATTTGTGACACATTTTCTTTATTTATACGCTCATTTATGGCTTAAACTTTTAAAAGTTTGTAAAGTAATAACCGAATTTCAAACGATTCCTTTGTTATTTTACTATTATGTGTTAGAAGTGAAAATTTAAAAAGTCATGGTGGTTTATGAACATTCGATTTCATTATTTATCGTAAGGTTAATATTTTCTCCATATGATTATTCAATAATTTTTGAGGTTTTCGTTTATTGAAAGGTGAAAACTCATGACGTTTCATGAGAATTCCAATTTCGATTTCAAATTTGTTTCATGCGATTTCTTTTCTTTACTTGTATCTATTAGTCGTTTTCATGCTTACGTCTCAAGTCACGCGAATTCTTCATGTTTCGTATCATGCTTCCTTGTTTTCCTAGTTGTCACACTCAACTCGCGAAATGACAATCCAAGTTATCAAGTAAATGGCCTCCGCGATCCCGATCACCCCACGTTTGACCGCACCTACCTTCATCGCTATAGTTAATTCAAATTCAAATCCAACACCATTCTTGGGAACGCAAACTAAGCTCAACCGAAAGGTCTCGCGCTGAAACACACCCTTTGTACAGTATGTGTAAATTCCACCACTTTTCTTCCCTGAAGCGTTGATATACTTCTATTTGTGGTAGATTCAATTACCACTTAATGCCAAAATCTACCCAAACTCAACGCCACTCACCCATCTGCAAGACCTGTACCTAACCATTTGTCTCAATCAAATGTTTAACCTCATGCTTCAAGCCTACTAACATTGTGGTGACCTTAGCACACTCGCCATACTTTGGAAAGCCTAACTTGTTTCCGCCATGAAATACCCTAACCTCGCATCCTTTGTCGACCTTATACGATTTTTCGGTTTCAATACTTAGACTTTTACAAAACTCATCAAACTCGTCTACATTTTCTTTTGCATATTTTTCTACATTTTATTTCTTTTACTAACAACTCGTATCAAATCCCAAATCTTTAGTTATTTTAATCTACAGTCAAATTGATTTTCTTTAAAAAGAATTTATTACCTCTATTATTATTATTAAAATTATTAATATTACCATCATTATTAATGTTACTACCACTATTGTTATTAGTACCATCACCGTTATCATCATTATTATTATTAAAAATTGTTATTATTATTATTGTTAATACTTTTTTTATTATTATTAATATTAGTAATATTATTATTACTAGTATCATCGTCACTACTATTAATATAATAATATTTAAAGTAAAATATTTGCATCAAACAAGTTTTGAGCCCTTTTGAAACAATTTTTCATTCAATAATATTTTTATGATTAATAATATTATTATTACTAGTATTATCATCACCACTAATAATAATGTAATTATTATTTCAAACCATATTTAAAGTAAATTTTTGTTTCAAAACAAGTCTTAAGCCCTATAAGGCTATTTTTCATTCAACAACTCGGATACTTTGACGATCATTTCTTTCCTTTCTACCTAGGTCGCGGGCCAAAAGAAAACATTTGTTTTTATATGAAAGTTTCATAAAATTTACAACTCTTAGCAATAGCTAAAAACGTTTTGCCTAAGTAAAATAGAAAAGTAATATTAGTTAACTTTTATAATCCCGATAGTTAGTCTTTAAATTTTGTATTTCCTTTTCAATTATAGTTTGTGAGGTTCGATCATTTATTTCCTTAAATGCGCTTTCGGTTATTATATCAAGTTATCATCCAATTGCAAAAGTGAGTTTCTCACACCACCTTTTTATTCTTTTACTACTTTTGGGGGTAGCATATATATCCTATCAACATTACAATTTCGTTATTCATTATTTACAAACTACAATTCGTTACATGGACTTGTGTGTTTATTTGCTTACTTGCTCAAAGATTACGTGCTCATGGTTTCCTCATTAAGTATGATTATACGCCCCCATGCACTGCACTCAGGACCTCGATGTTATGAGTGGAATAGGGACCCCTTATCCGAGTATATTGGTTATTACCTACGGAAAAGACACTTACTTGCACTATTTTCCGAGTACGTTGGTGCACAGTCCCAATTGGAAAGGACCTTACTTGCTCATTTACGCTTGTTCATGGAATTGTATATTTTATGTACTTATATCAAAACTTGTGTGAACTCACCAACTATTCATTTAGTTGACATTATTTTATATATATATATGCTACAGGTACCTTATTTAGAGAACGCTGAAATGACGAAGACAATAGTACGTAGGATATTCAACTTAAGTGGACGAATTGCTTAAATGTGTATTTATTTGTATTTCTCTTACTTCTAAAATTGTGTACTTGTTGTTTAAATAAATTAATGATAATATTATCACTTAATAGTGTTACATGTGTTTTGAGCAATCTGTACGTCACACCCGGGCATATTCCGCTAAAGCCGGGGTGTTACACAAAGTCCTGCGATAACGTGTTGTGAAACAAGCCTAATAACCATGAAACAAGAGAAAGAGATGTAGGGAAAAAGAGAGATATTTTTTAATCAGGTGTGTATGAGCATTCTGAGAGAACCGAGCCCCGGTGCGGAAGCGTGAAAATAATCAGTATTATACAACGGTGTGGAGCTCGGGTCTAGGGTTAGGATCGAATTGCACTCGTATTCACTCTTGAAAGATGTTTGGACGGATGAGGTGTATTGGGAGAGAGCCTGATTTGATTAACAATCAATAATATGATGAACAAGTGTAATCAAAACACAAACAAGATAGCAATGGTTGTATGATTAATATTAGCCGAATGATTCATACAAAGATGAACACTCATACATACATTCATACATACAATCGATTAAGGAATATCTCAGCCGCCACCAGGAGAGCTCATCCTGGAGGAGACTCTCTCAAAGGGATAAAACCCTAGATCTCACACATACACAATACAGTCACTCATACTAGAAACAGAATAAAAACATCTATTTATACTAGTCTAGCATAACTTGGTCTTCAAGCCATCCACCCTTGGTTGAGACCAAATAATATATTTTTCACCCACAAATTAATTCGATGCGTCGGTCTAAAATATAAGTTCCAACAATCTCCCCCTTAGACCGATGCCATCGAAATTTCTTCCATGAGCACCTCATAACTCGTTGTCTTTCGTTGAAATTCTCCCCCTCACGTTAAGCTTCTCCCATTGTTCATTTCGAATTATCACTCTTTATACCACTTTTGGATATAGTTGTATGGGCATATGAACGAGGCTTTGAACTTTAAAGATCAACTTCAAGTAACAAGATTATCACAAAAAGAAATAAACTCAATGTGATCATCAAATAATCTTCAATTCTTGAAATCTGTTTCTTCCCTTGTAACTCATCTTCAAACCATTCCCTGAATCAAGATAACATTCTAGTCAACCATAACCCGTTCTTGACTGTTCAAGTGACTATTTCATAGGAGGTTAGACTCTACTGATCATCCTTTCAACATTGTTACTCGTGATGACTCTATCTTCTCTTCCGTACTACGAAATCTGAAAACTTACAACTGATGAAACATCTCTGACAAACCTGGGATTATTGATCTTGATCAACTTTTCCTTATCTTGAGTCTTTTACTTGATTTGAAGCTAACCATTTGCAATGAAATTCAAAGATTTTTACTCCCCCAATTTCATTGCAATTGTCTTTAAAGAACGTGTCTTCAAATCAAGTGTGGGTGAAACAATCTTGACCAACCTTATCAAGATCGTAAAAATCTGAAAATAAACATATTCATATGTTGGTTGACACTAAAAGTGATTAAATCCTTAAGCTTGGTCAACACTTGTTCCTGTAAAGCTTTTAATGAAGTCGTGAAATTGGATGAGGTTTGAATTCCATAAGCTTGTTGATGATTGGAGAAAAATTACCAAAATACCCCTGGTATATATCTTCCGTAGAGAACAGCTTGGTCAAACGGTCAACGGCACCAAAACTCTCAAAAGTTTCTTCAAAACTTTGAAATGTTTCACAAACTCTGTTTCCTAGCACAGAGTGTGCTTGGAATCACTTTCCTAGCACAAAGTATGCTTGGGAGTACTTTCCTAGCACAAAGCATGCTTGGAATTACTTTCCTAGCATAAAGTGTGCCCGGAGTACTTTCTTAGCACAAAGTGTGCCCGGAGTACTTTCCTAGCATAAAGTGTGCCAGTAAAGCAAAACACTTGTGATTTTTCAATTTTTCCACTAGCACAAAGTGTGCCCTGAAGCAAAAGTGTGCTCGGATTACTTAGTGCTCGGAAAAAAAATTGTGCTCGGATTACTTAATGCTTTTTCATTTTCCACCAAACATGCTCGGGAACAAAAGTGTGCTCGGGAGCAAGGGTGTGCTCGAAACAAACTTGAGTTTTCTCTTCACAAGCATAATTGTTCAAGACAAAACAAAGTATGCTCGAAAAAAAAGAGTCTGCTCGAATAAATAACAAAGTGTGCTCGAGTCTTAAAGAAGATAGTTTTCTTTAGAAGACAAAGGAAATGCTTTGGGTTTCACAAAGTGTGCTCGAATTTGATGTGCTCGATATAAGATGTGCTCGAAATAACCTGAGCTTGATCCAAACAAAGATGTGTTTGGGCAAAACACCTCCTGTGCTCGAAACAACTTAGTCATTTTCCATACTCGAGTTCAGTCTTATATGATCATAGTACGCTTGAGACACCAAAACTTCATTTCTGCATAATCAGTTACTGATTTGCCCTTGCAGAACCTGCTTGAATATTCACTTTGCATCTGCTACAACAAACCGTAATGATATTGCCCCTAGTACATGTTCATTTCTTACTTGTACATTCTCCATACCCGTTTGTACCAGTGGCAATGTTTGTCCACCAAATCATGTACAGTTAGAGCAGCACACAAATCAGAAACAACAACGAGCACACAAACCCTAATATTTCAGATACAGAAACAAGTTTCGTAATCTGAAATTAATCACTATAGCAATATCCACGCTATCTCGAAATCAAAGAAACCAATCTTCATATCATAATAAACCTTTTCAGATCTGGAAATCATCAAATGAACAGAGTTGCCCCAAAACGAGCCAAATAACACTGTTACATCAGATCTGGACCATTCTGACCAAATAAACATGAAATTGATGTTGGATCTCTAAACGAGTCATCAACCCAAACATCAACCCATATACTTTCTTCGAATCATCAAATAATTTCAAAACCCCTAAAAATAATTTCAACGAACTTCATCGTTTAATGTCCATGGTGGATTCAAGAGCGAAATGAATTTGTTCAGCGGTTAGTCTGAACGATTTGGTAACCCAGGCTCTGATACCAACTGAGAGAACCGAGCCCCGGTGCAGAAGCGTGAAAATAATCGATATTAAACAACGGTGTGGAGCTCGGGTCTAGGGTTAGGATCGAATCGCACTCGTATTCACTCTTGAAAGATGTTTGGACGGATTAGGTGTATTGGGAGAGAGCCTAATTTGATTAACAATCAATAATAGGATGAACAATTGTAATCAAAACACAAACAAGATAGCAATGGTAGTATGATTAATATTAGCCGAATGATTCATACAAAGATGAAACACTCATACATTCATTCATACATACAATCGATTAAGTAATATCTCAGCCGCCACCAGGAGAGCTCATCCTGGAGGAGAAGAGTCTCTCAAAGGGATAAAACCCTAGATCTCACACATACACAATACAGTAACTCATACTAGACAAATGAATAAAAACATCTATTTATACTAGTCTAGCATGACTTGGTCTTCAAGCCATCCACCATTGGTTGAAACCAAATAATATATTTTTCACCCACATATAAATTCGATGCGTCGGTCTAAAATATAAGTCCCAACAATCTCCCCCTTAGACCGATGGCATCGAATTTCTTCCATGATCACTTCATAACTCGTTGTCTTTCGTTGATTGAGAGAACCGAGCCCCGGTGTGGAAGCGTGAAAATAATCGGTATTAAACAACGGTGTGGAGCTCGGGTCTAAGGTTAGGATCGAATCGCACTCGTATTCACTCTTGAAAGATGTTTGGACGGATGAGGTGTATTGGGAGAGAGCCTGATTTGATTAACAATCAATAACAGGATGAACAATTGTAATCAAAACACAAACAAGATAGCAATGGTAGTATGATTAATATTAGCCGAATGATTCATACAAAGATGAAACACTCATACATTCATTCATACATACAATCGATTAAGAAATATCTCAGCCGCCACCAGGAGAGCTCATCCTGGAGGAGAAGACTCTCTCAAAGAGATAAAACCCTAGATCTCACACATACACAATACAGTCACTCATACTAGACAAATGAATAAAAACATCTATTTATACTAGTCTAGCATGACTTGGTCTTCAAGCCACCCACCATTGGTTGAGACCAAATAATATATTTTTCACCCACATATAAATTCGATGTGTCGGTCTAAAATATATGTCCCAACAATCTCCCCCTTAGACCGATGCCATCGAATTTCTTCCATGATCACTTCATAACTCGTTGTCTTTCGTTGACTGAGAGAACCGAGCCCCGGTGTGGAAGCGTGAAAATAATCGGTATTAAACAACGGTGTGGAGCTCGGGTCTAGGGTTAGGATCGAATCGCACTCGTATTCACTCTTGAAAGATGTTTGGACGGATGAGGTGTATTGGGAGAGAGCCTGATTTGATTAACAATCAATAATAGGATGAACAATTGTAATCAAAACACAAACAAGATAGCAATGGTAGTATGATTAATATTAGATGAATGATTCATACAAAGATGAAACACTCATACATACATTCATACATACAATCGATTAAGAAATATCTCAGCCGCCACCAGGAGAGCTCATCCTGGAGGAGGAGACTCTCTCAAAGAGATAAAACCCTAGATCTCACACATACACAATACAGTCACTCATACTAGACAAATGAATAAAATCATCTATTTATACTAGTCTAGCATGACTTGGTCTTCAAGCCATCCACCATTGGTTGAGACCAAATAATATATTTTTCACCCACATATAAATTCGATGTGTCGGTCTAAAATATAAGTCCCAACAATCTCCCCCTTTGACCGATGCCATCGAATTTCTTCCATGATCACTTCATAACTCGTTGTCTTTCGTTGACTGAGAGAACCGAGCCCCGGTGTGGAAGCGTGAAAATAATCGGTATTAAACAACGGTGTGGAGCTCGGGTCTAGGGTTAGGATCGAATCGCACTCGTATTCACTCTTGAAAGATGTTTGGACGGATGAGGTGTATTGGGAGAGAGCCTGATTTGATTAACAATCAATAATAGGATGAACAATTGTAATCAAAACACAAACAAGATAGCAATGGTAGTATGATTAATATTAGCCGAATGATTCATACAAAGATGAAACACTCATACATACATTCATACATACAATCGATTAAGAAATATCTCAGCCGCCACCAGGAGAGCTCATCCTGGAGGAGGAGACTCTCTCAAAGAGATAAAACCCTAGATCTCACACATACACAATACAGTCACTCATACTAGACAAATGAATAAAAACATCTATTTATACTAGTTTAGCAAGACGTGGTCTTCAAGCTATCCACCATTGGTTGAGACCTAATAATATATTTTTCACCCACATATAAATTCGATGCGTCGGTCTAAAATATAAGTCCCAACAATCTCCCCCTTAGACCGATGCCATCGAATTTCTTCCATGATCACTTCGTAACTCGTTGTCTTTCGTTGAAATTCTCCTCTCACATTAAGCTTCTCCCATTGTTCATTTCGAATTATCACTCTTATACCACTTTTGGATATAGTTGTATGGGCATATGAAAGAGGCTTTGAACTTCAAAGATCAACTTCAAGTAACAAGGTCATCACAAAAAGAAATAAACTCAATGTGATCATCAAATAATCTTCAGTTCTTCAAATTTGTCTCTTCCCTTGTAAATCATCTTCAAACCATTCCTTGAATCAAGATAGTATTCAAGTCAACCATAACCCGTTCTTAACTGTTCAAGTGACTATTTCATAGGAGGTTAAACTCTACTAATCATCCTTTCAGCATTGTTGCTCGAGATGACTCTATCTTCTCATCCGTACTAGGAAATCTGAAAACTTACAAATGATGAAACATCTTTGAAAAACATTGGATTATTGATCTTGATCAACTTTTCCTGAATGTGAGTCTTTTACTTGATTTGAAGCTTGCCATTTGCAATGAAATTCAAAGATTTTTACTCCCCCAATTTCGTTGCAATTGTCTTTAATAAACGTATCTTCAAATCAAGTGTGGGTGAAACAATCTTGATCATCCTCATCAAGATTGTAAAAATCTCAGGTAAACATATTCAAAAGTTGGTTGACACTAAAAGTGATTAAATCCTTAAGCTTGGTCAACACTTGTTCTTGTAAACCTTTTGATGAAGTCGTGAAAATTGATGAGGTTTGAATTCCATAAGCTTGTTAATGATTGGAGAAAAATTACCAAAATACCCCTGGTATATATCTTCCGTAGAGAACATCTTGGTCAAACGGTCAATGGCACCAAAAATCTCAAAAGTTTCTGCAAAACTTTTAAATGTTTCACAAACTCTGTTTCCTAGCACACAGTGTGCTTGGGATCACTTTCCTAGCACAAAGTGTGCTTGGGAAAACTTTCCTAGCACAAAGCGTACTCGGAAGCACTTTCCTAGCACTAAGTGTACCCGGAAAGCAAAACACTTGTGATTTTTCAATTTTCAACTAGCACAAAGTGTACCCGGAAGCACTTTTCTAGCACAAAGTGTACCCGAAAAGCAAAACACTTGTGATTTTTCAATTTTTCCACTAGCACAAAGTGTGCCCGGAAGTAAAAGTGTGCTCGGATTACTTATTGCTCGAAAACAAAAGTGTGCTCGAATTACTTAGTGCTTTTTCATTTTCCACCAAACATGCTCGGGAAGAAAAGTGTGCTCGGGACCAAGGGTGTGCTCGACACAAACTTGAGTTTTCTCTTCACAAGCATAATTGTTCAAGACAAAACAAAGTATGCTCGAGAAAAAACAGTCTGCTTGAATAATTAACAAAGTGTGCTCAAGACTTAAAGAAGATAGATTTCTTGAGAAGACAAAGGATATGCTTTTGGGTTTCACAAAGTGTGCTCGAATTTGATGTGCTCGATATAAGATGTGCTCGAAATAACCAGTGCTTGAGCCAAACAAATATGTGCTTGGGCAAAACACCTCCTGTGCTCGAAACAACACTTAGTCATTTTCCATACTCGAGTTCAGTCTTATATGATCATAGTACGCTCGAGACACCAAAACTTCATTTATACATAATCAGTTACTGATTTGCCCTTGCAGAACCTGCTTAAATATTCACTTTGCAGCAGACTTCATTTATACATAATCAGTTACTGATTTGCCCTTGCAGAACCTGCTTAAATATTCACTTTGCATCTGCTGCAACAAACCGTAATGATATTGCCTGTAGTACATGTTCATTTTCGACTTGTACATTCTCCATACCAGTTTGTACCAGTGGCAATGTTTATCTACCAAATCATGTACAGTTCGAGCAGCACAAATAACATAAACAACAACGAGCACACATAAACTCTAATTTTTCAGATCTGGAAATAAGTATCATAATCTGAAATTAATCGTTGTAGAAATATACACGCTATCTCGAAATCATAGAAGCCGATCTTCATATCTTAATAAACCTTTTCAGATCTGAAAATCGTCAAATGAACAGTGTTGCTCCAAAACGAGCCAAATAACACTGTTACATCAGATTTGGACCATTCTGACCAAATAAACATGAAATTGATGTTGGATCTCCGAACGAGTCATCAACCCAAACATCAATCCATAAAATTTTCTTCGAATCATCAAATAATTTCAAAACCCCCAAAAATAATTTCAACGAACTTCGTCGTTTAACGTCCATGGTGGATTCAAGAGCGAAATGAATCTGTTCAGTGGTTAGTCTGAACGATTCGGTAACCCCGCTCTGATACCAATTGTGAGGTCCCAAGCCCCGGTGCGGAAGCGTGAATATTCGTTATTAATCAACGGTGTGGAGCTTGGGTCTAGGGTTAGGATCGAATCTCACTAAGATTCACTCTTGAAAGATGTTTGGACGGATGAGGTGTATTGGAAGAGAGCCTGATTTGATTAACAATCAACAATAAAGTAGGATGAACAATTGTAATCAAAACACAAAAGATAGAAATGGTAGTATGAAATATTAACCGAATGATTCTCATTAACATGAAACACTCATACATACATTCATATATACAATAGATTAAGAAATATCGGCCGCCACCAGGAGAGCTCATCCTGGAGGCGGAGACTCTCTCAAAGGGATAAAACCCTAAATCTCACACATACACAATACTGTCACTCATACTAGACAAATGAATAAAAACATTTATTTATACTAGTCTAGCATGACTTGGTCTTCAAGCCATCCACCATTGGTTGAGACCAAATAATATATTTTTCACCCACATATAAATTCGATGCGTCGGTCTAAAATATAAGTCCCAGCACATTCTCAGCCTATTCTCTATATTTTTGTGAGTGAGTTTTGTAAATATATGGTATGGTTATGAGTAGTTGTAAGTAGATGAGAGAGAAAATGTTATAGAAAAGTCAAATTTGGGGTTTCACTATTCACAACGTATTTTTTTTTTAATATTTCTGAAAGGGGTTGTGAATGAAGGAGAGAGAAAGGATAATGATAAATGTATAAAAAGTATAACTTAATTGAACAGGAGATGGAAAATACAGTGATTTTAGTATAATTATATGATATATACAGATATATGGTAGGTTATAGGATGCTCTAATACACTAAGGTACAATGACATGTATATATAGGAAAATATAACTCTAAGAAAAAACTTAATCTATATTAGGCATTGATAACCACAATAATATATAGTTATAACACTTTCAATCATTACACAATTATTATTTTATATATTTTTTATATAGATAAAATTATAAATTAAAAATAAAAAATTTTTGATAGGTCAAGCATCCCCCCCCCCCCCGGTTGTATGCACATCGCGTTTCGCAGCTCGATTTTGAACTCCACAACGAGCCACTACACGTAGTCTAATGTGCAACTCCTTTGTTTGTGAATAAGTTCGATTCTAACCTATTTTATCAACTACGTTTGAGTTCAATTATAGAATCATTGTGTTCAAGTTTATGGGCGTACACGATATATGTCTTTATATATTGTTCTTTATTAAGTTCACAAGTTAGAAAATCTAAAAATTATATGAATACACTAGGTTTATTTAACACAATAACTGTCTTGCACGATAAATGAAGTTTATAAATAAAATAATTAATAAACACTACATGATCAAAGTCAACCTTAGAAAAATTCCTCACAAACCAAACTAGAATGTTGTATATAGAACATGAACTATGACATTAAGTCAAGTTTGGCTTAGTCGACTCGTATACCCTTCATGTTCAACTCCAGTGAACTATACATGTCCCATTCTAAAATTGACTGATGTGTGTTATTGCAGTTTTCATGCGGGCACATTACCACTTGTTGACCGTCATTTGATTTGTTAAGATGTGGTGAAATGACATTTTTACACCCTAACCTTCAATATTACACCGTGTTGAAGTATTTTTGACCAGTTGACCTTGTCTTCCTCTCTCGAACCCCCATCTATCAAATTGGAGCCCTAATGTCTCAATCTTCGTCTTCATCTTCCACACAATTGAGTTCACAAACATACGATCGTTCTGAGGTGCGATTCTTTTGTGGTGTAGCGACAGCCGACATCTTACCGGTGTCCAGGATCGAAGCAAACCCGGGTTGACGATTCTTGTGTTGTGTAAATTTGAAATAGTTAAATTTTATGATTCTTGTATTATGTAAGTGTGAAATTGGTTAAATTTTATGATTCTTGTGTTGTTTACGTTCATGTATGGCCCCGTTACCGGTAGCCCTACTTTCGTGTTGGATTTACTCATAAACGCAGTTCTAAATATCAGAGTTAATTAAAACATTCGCGGAACATTAAAAACATTCAAACCATTACATTCCATAACCATAATTCTTGTCTTATCGAGCATTCATAGTCATTTAAAAACAAAACATAGTCTTTTAAAATAAAACATCATAGCAAAATCTTCAGATGCCAGCTTCATCCAACTCTGCCATGTGTCTTCCTCAAGCTACCTGCCTCATTCTACTTACCTGCATGCATACTAAAAGTCAGCTACGCTGAGTGAGTTCTAGTTAATCACATACTCATACAATACCTTCTTACATTTCATACTTAACCTCTGAACTTTCTTTCATACACACATAAGTGCATATACTTTCATTCTTACCTTCATACTTTCTTTATATACATAATCATACGTTTTAAAGAGCCTTTCGCCCTATAACCTCACAGATATTATAAGGGTCTGGTCCCTGACATCACAGATATTATAAGGGTCTGGTCCCTAACATCACATATATTATAAGGGTCTGGTCCCTAACATCACAGATATTATTAGGGTCTGGTCCCTAACATCACAGATATTATTAGGATCTGGTCCCTAACATCACAGATATTATTAGGGTCTGGTCCCTAACATCACAGATATTATTAGGGTCTGGTCCCTAACATCACAGATATTATTAGGGTCTGGTCCCTAACATCACAGATATTATTAGGGTCTGGTCTCTTTGTTTCGTGTAACTGTACCGTACCTGTTCATACATACTTTCCTTGACAATACGTGCAATCTCCGAAGAGCATTCACGTACCATCATCATAACATACATACATTATGCATACATCATATATTCATACATACATCATATCTTTCATCATACTTATCAATCATATCTTAACTACCACCTGACGGTACATGCAATATCCGAAGATCGTTCACGCACCGTCAAACAATCATCATACATAAATCATACAAGGCATACACTTACCACTTAAGATAAGTGTATTAACTATCACATCGAGTATGCACACAGCCCCGAAAACATAACATGGAAGTGGGGCAAGAAACTCACCTGAATCCTGTTACGCTCTCCGTTAATAGTTATTCCCTTCTTGAGCTGTGCATGGCTAACTGTATAATATTTACATGTATCAATTAACTACTACTACTCATGTTGTATTTCTATCTTTATATAACCCACAACGAACAGGGGTCCGGGGGCAGCGCCCCTGGCAGAGGGTCTAGGGGCGGCAGCCCCTAGCAGGGTCCAAGAGGCAGAGCCCCTGGCTGGGGCAGAGCCCCTAGCAGCGAACTTATCATTAAGCGAACTTAACAATAAGAGAACTTAACATTAAGCGAACTTAAGCATAGGCGAAGTTAGTGATCGGCGAAGTTAACCCTAGGCGAACATATGCCAGGCGAAGTTGAGCATTAGCGAACTTAGCCTTAGGCGAAGTTATCATGGGCGAACTTGGCCTTAGGCGAAGTTATCAGTTTGGCGAACTTGGCCTTAGGCGAAGTTAACCTTGCAGGCGAAGTTGCCCAGCTGCCGTCTCTGTTCAATCTTAATCCCCCACAATCATATCTGTTTTAACATGAAACTCTTGGATTCGATATTTAACCAACTCGCGATCAATCCTATGGTCGTTTTTGGATATGGTTTGACCCGAAAACACGTAAAGTTTGGACCTTTAAGCTCGAAACGTTCAATACTGTTTAAGGGTTCATTTAATCGAGCCGTTTCCATTTCCGGGTTCATTTCACTCATATTTACTATCAAGTTTACAACTTTATCTTTCGTTTATACATGATCTATTCTAGGTTCAAGTTTCAAGATTAAACGTGTATAAAAATGTAAACTTTAAAGGGTCAAGAACATACCTTTAGTGCTCGTTTGGATCTCGTTTAACTTGTTTATGCACTCTAGATCTCGTGTAATAAAGATCTAATACCAACTAACGTTTAATCTCTCTCGGATCTTGCTCGCTTCTCTCTCTCGGCCGCCGGCCGTATATGGTTGTGTGTGGTGTGTGTGTTTTGGAATGTGTAGAGATTTAGATGGAATGAAATGAGGTTTAGGAGGATATTTATATTCCCCAAGGCCCATGGATCTAAAGCCCATTACCCTTTAATCCATCTTATTTAATCCCAATCCATGATTTTTTCTTTATTTAGCATAGATTAATTATTACACTCGATAACTAAACGCAACTTTCTTTATTTAATACTAGAATCATTTTAGGATGTTACAGTTCGTTTTAGGTTAAGTTTGTGTAGGTTAAGATAATTAGGACCAATTTAATTTTTGAACAATTGTAGGTTGATTATGTGTTCATATGTTGAATTAATTACTAAAGGGGAGTTGAGGATGGCTAAAGTAGGCTAACAATCCCACCTGTCCCAGTTTTGGAAAGGTAATCCATGCTATGGTGAAGATGATGAACAAGAAAGATGACTTTACAAGAATGAAAACCAAATAAGTAACACGATTGAAGATTATGTTAGGAATTAGTTGGTTGTTGTTCTTTGTGTATGTTTGTGTTTATTGATTATTTGTGTAGTTTGTATTATGGGATAATGAAATGTTTGTATTTATAATTGTAGTTTATGTTAAATCTTTATATTTTGGTGTTTAATCTGTTTACATGATTTGTTTTTGTAACAACTCGGGTTTTTCTCAATTAAGATTTTAAATAGTTACCCGACCCGTTTTATGTTCGGGAAATTTTATAAATAAAAATATCATGTTTATCGAGTAATTATTATTTTATTTTTAACTGTTTATTATATTTATTTATTATATGTAAATTAACTTTGAAACATATACATTATTAACCCAAAATTAAACGTTAACCCTATTTTGTATCCACCTCAATAGTTCAGGGAATTAATAGCAAAATCTGGTATATTAATGTTTCTAACCCATTTACCCAATTACCCAACCCGTATCCAGGATCCATTTCGCAACCTAGTAACCCGCTTAACCATGGTATTTCCTTGAGCCGTAATGTTCGTAGTATTGTAGGGATTGATTTGTACTAATTATTCTATTGCCTCTTTCGATCTCACCGACAAAAAGAATTAGAAAACTAGGATCAAATTGATTCGTATTGATTATAATATCAAACCGACATAATGTTTTTAACAATATACCTTATAACGATCATAATAACTCGATTAAACATACCCACACCATCCTTATAGCAGCGCCAACATAACTCCCAATATTAATTAGATTAACGTAGCTTGTTGTTACTTGTTCTTCATCGCATTATCCACGGCTATGTTTTAATCCACTTAACCATCGTTTAAACATCGTACGAGGCAATTAATTATACCATCATGTTCGTCTTGATCCAATCTTCAATAGCCCTATGATAAATCGGTCAATCACTTAACAATTTGGCCGATTGATTGATCTAGGGTTCATGTCTTTTCTGGTTCGCGTTTGTGAATTTATGTATAACCCGTTTCTTGTTACAACCAGTTAACACCCTAGCCCAGATGGCTAGGGTGGTTGTGTTAGGGCTCGGACAGTTGGGGGCGCGGGTTCAAACCCTCCCCCCAACCCCCACCCCCACCCTAGCCCTTTATTTTTGGAATTTGTTTTATTAAATTGTTAATTTCTCATATTAAGTCTCTAATTAATATTATAAAACTTATAATTAATTTATATTTTATTTAAAATCGACATATTAACCTATCACCTTTCCGAACCTTGGTTAAACCATATATATGTATATATGTGTGTGTATATAGGGTGGGGTTATAATAAGAAGTGGATTGTGTCTAAGAAGTGTAAGAAGTAACCTGGTGCGCTAGAGGTGTTGATCTAACGGTGGATAGAGAAAGTGTATTTATTGTGCGGTGTGTTTATTAGATCTAATGGTGAAAACACGCTTCCTACACTTCTTAGGAAAAATATACTTTTTATTATAACCTTGCTCTATATATATATATATATGTGTGTGTATGTGTGTGTGTGTGTGTGTATGTGTGTGTATAATAATTGTTAAAACTGTTAAATTTTTTATAATAAAGGTTTTAATATTAAAAAAAGGGTTTTAATTTAAGATATGCTTGTTTATAATATCACGTTAATTCACGTATTAAAATATAGTATAAGTTGAAGTATTTTATAAAAAATAATATTTTATATTCAGGTTATTGTTATTTACAATACTAATTTAAAAGAAATCTTTGTTAATAATAAAACTATATATAAATACATTGAACGTATATTTAGTTTAAGCTAAACATTTAAAATAAATCTCTTTATATAAACTATAAATTTTTAATAAATATTTATTTAAGTATTTTTATGTATTTTATATAATTAAATCATTTTATTTACGATAAAACTTTGATAATAAAATTAATAATAAATTAAAGAAATATATTATTTGAGCCAGAACATTCTCAATCATCAAAGTCCCGAGTCTCTATCTAGTTTTAGATTCATTATTAAATTCGTATTTATTTTCCGCAATTATTGTCACTTAGGATTTCTCGTCGGTAAATCCCAAAGGTGTGACGTTTATTGATTACTATTCTTATCGTGTTCATTCCCGCTTTGCTTATTTGATAAGGTAAGTAATCATTCCCCTTCTTTTTACTTATTGTAAAACATTTTTTGGGACATATGCGTATCTTATTTATTTACCTATTATAGAGTATTCAAAATTTCAACTGTTTAATCCTTGTGTGTATATCAGTTTGATGCCTAACTTGCTATATGTTTATTTGCTTTATTTACCGTATTCGGAGAGGTCCATCATAGTAATAGTTAGATCATACGACCGTCGTAGTGGTCGGCGTCCAATTTCATGACAATGGTTTCACCGACAACTCACTCATGGTAACCAACGTGTTAGTGCACGGTTTTGCGTCTCGAGTCTTTGTATTTATCTTTAACGTATTTGTCGTTTAGTTTAATGTAATAAACAATTAATTTATCTTTTAGTTCGTTAATGTAATAGTCTAGTTCGCAAAGGATGTTTAGCGAACTATATCTAAGTTATTTCCCTCCTGATTCGTTAAGGATGTTTAACGAATCAGGGGGTGATTCGTTAAGTTATTTTCATTTTAATGTATGTAACGAATTGGACGTTAGTTCGTCAGGGGATGTTAACGAACTAAGTCCATCGTCTATTTATAGTGAACACTGTTCACAGATTAAGAAAAGTTTTTGAGAGTTAATTAACGAATCTCTGCCCGAATCTCTCTCAATCTTCATATTAACATTATACACATACATACAACTAATACATATATATATATATATATATATATATATAACGTATTAACTATAGATCAATGGCAATTACGAGCTAGATCCATATTAAAAGTTAATTATATACAATTCAGATCTGAGATCTGTGTTAGTAAGGGTTAACTGAGGCTCAAACACAACGCCTTATTCGCATGGCAACGAGTTAGCCTATATTGTATTATCTGCTTGAATTGTTTATATGCTATGGCTTAATTGTTATCTCACAAGAACAGCTTGTGTTTTCTTTTATATATTATATTGAATCTTAAATTAACTGGTGTTTTACTCACTCAAACTAGTGTTAACAAAATTATTTCTATTTTATACGCATATGCAGCTCATCGTGTGAATTGATACAGGATTTTTGAAGGATTTAGGATTGCTAGGTTAGAAGAAATATTATCAAGAATAAATCAACACTTATTAGATTTTGAATATTTTGTTCATATGAATTATTTTGTATTTGATTTATTTGAATATTTAATTGAAATAAATAGATATTGTCACTTAAATTTATTGCATGATAGTACCTTGAGAGCTGTGAGCAATCAGCTCATGCCCCGACGTTTTCGCCTTAGGTTGGGGTGTGATAGTTTTGCACATTAGCAGTCATGTTGTAGCCCTGATGAATTTGTATAGGTTGAGAATGATGTAGGGCTTGTGGAAAAGCATGTTTGTTGTAACACCCAACCTAAGGCGGAAATTTCGAGGCGTGAGCTGATTGCTCACAGCTCTCAAAGTATTACCATGCAAAATTAAAATAATAATATCTATTATTCCAATTCAAATAACCAAACTACATAATCCCATAATTAAACAAGTAAAACAAAATCCTAATTTAATTCTTGTATCTTCTTCTCTAGCATACAAACCTAAGTGTCTTCAAACGAATCATGATAATCGTATCATACGGTAACCTGCATATGTGTTAGTGCACGAAATTGTTATCCGTAGCATTCGAATAATTTATACATAGTCTACATTGAATATTTATTGTAAATGGAGCATGTGGCCTATAAATTGGTGGTTCCATGCTCATAATTAAGTGAGATCACACACATAGAATAAGTGAGATCCATAAGTTATTATGTATTTACTCTCCATAATGTATTTATCACATATTTATCAATAACCTATATTTAAAGTATAAATCGTTCATATTGTATAATCGGTGTATCGACGCGGCTAGATCTTGGAAGGTTTCAACAATATGCGTCAAAAATAAAATAGTTTTGTCAACACTAGGTTGAGTGAGTAAAACACCAGATAAGTGAATATATAATAATTATAAAAAGAGTGCAAACTGTATCAAGTATTATAAGCAATTTAACCAAATGAGAATGTAATTGTCGGTAAGCACGATGTCAGATGAACTGGACGATGGCTAAATAATTTGTCGGTAAGCACGATGTCAGATGAACTAGACGATGGCTACTACGATAGTCGTATGATCACACTATTCTGAGATTATGATGGACCTCTCCGAAATGTATTCAAATAAATCATATTAGCGTACAACATGTTAGGCATAAATTATTAAACACACATGACTAACAGTTGCAAATTAAGTATTATATAATAATAAAATATTTAGAAACGCATATGCCACCAAAACAGTAAAAATGAGTTAACAGAAGGGAGTGTGATACTCACCTAATTAGATGAGCAATGTACAAGTGAGGATGTGAGGAGTTAAACTCCTTCGGTATTCACCAACAAGGATTCCTAGTTAAATAATATAATATAGATCAATTATAAAAGGTATAACACGATTTAATAAATTAAGATTTCGATGTGATTCGAGTTATGATTGGGATTCTAATATTATGTATTTGAACGTTTAATTTCTATAGTGATTATTATCGCAATGATTAATATTATTGTTTATCGTGCTTATAAAATCATTATTTTTATTTATTTATAGAAATATACTTGTTTACTTGATATGATAAATATATAATCATACAAATTAATTATTATAATAACTAATTTAAATCTAAAATATACTTATAGTTATTCGAATGAATAAAATACAAATATATAAATATTTAAATAGATAGTTATAATATGTAATAATACATATAATAATATTTAATAGTTATTTTTCTTGAATCTATAACAAAATTTGATTGTAAACATGTATTTAACATATTTAGTTAAAATTGGATTGGTTATAGACTTTATCTAAAGTAAATACATAAACCTTCATATATTATATATAAATAATATATATTGTAACATCCTAAAATTTTAATTATAAATAAAGAAAGTTATGTTTAGTGATTTCACGTTGTTAATTATTTAATGTCGAGTAAGGAGGGAGTTGGGCTTAGATTGAGTAAGATGGGTTAAATGAGGATGGGCCTCGGGTCCGTGGGCTTAGAGGGATATAAATATCCCATCCCAAACCCAATCTTTCATTTCCACCTTCTTTCTTCACACACTCAAAACACACACATTCTAACCGATCAAGATTCGAAGCCGAGACCCGAGATTTTGTTGATAGATCTGAGTTGGTAAGGTAAGAACAAATCCACCAAAGCTAATATTACTGAAAATGGTTAGGATTTGATGGGTTAACCGGACCCGAAACCCAAACTGCCCAAATCGGACCCCTAAAACGTCGATTTTAGGCCGATTTGATGGTTGGGATTTGTAGGCGCCGATCATACGATTCCGTGGGTACCAAAATCGAGTTATTTGGCTAAGAAACGAAGGATTTATGGGCAAACAGATCTGCAGCGCGATAACTTCGCCTGCAAGGTTAAGTTCGCCTGATGAACTTCGCCTTCAAGTGTAACTTCGCCTTCAAGCGTAACTTCGCCTAAGGTTTAACTTCGCCTGAAGCCAAGTTCGCCTAAGGTTTAACTTCGCCTGAAGCCAAGTTCGCCTAAGGTTTAACTTCGCCTGAAGCCAAGTTCGCCTAAGGTTTAACTTCGCCTGAAGCCAAGTTCGCCTAAGGTTTAACTTCGCCTGAAGCCAAGTTCGCCCGAGGTTTAACTTCGCCTGAAGTGAAGTTCGTTTAGAAATAAATTAAAAACCTAATGGAAAATGTGTTAAGGCAGTTATCGAAAATAAAATTTTTCCAAGCTGACCTGGCAGCTTAACCCCAGCCAGGGGCTCTGCCCCTTGGACCCCGCTAGGGGCTGCCGCCCCTAGAACCTCGCTGCTAGGGGCGCTGCCCCCGGACCCCCGTTTGTTGTGGGTCATATATAGATAGAAATACAAAACGAGTAGTAGTAGTTAATTGATATGTGTAAATATTATACAGTTAGCCGAGCCCAGTTAAAGAAAGGAATTACGATCAACGGCGAGCGTAACAGGATCCAGGTGAGTTTCTAGCCCCATTCCTTGTTATGTTTTCGGGGCTGTGTGCATACTTGATGTGTTGTTAATACATTTATCCTAAGTGATAAGTGTATGCCATATGTGATATATGTGAAATGTATGAATGAATGCTTGATGGTACGTGAACGATCTTTGGATATTGCACGTACTGTCAGGTTGTAACGTTATAAATATGGTAAGTATGATATGTATGTTTATGTGTATGAACGTAATAAAGTTAATAAAAGAAGGAAATGACGGTTGTATGGTTGTATGGTAACGAAGAGGGAATCGAACCCTACTAATATTCGAAAACAAGGGACCAGACCCTTATAATATCTGTGATGTTAGGGACCAGACCCTTATAATATCTGTGATGTTAGGGACCAGACCCTTACAATATCTGTGAGGATAGGGACCAGACCCTCATAATATCTGTGATGTTAGGGACCAGACCCTTATAATATCTGTGATGTTAGGGACCAGACCCTTATAATATCTGTGAGGTTATAGGGCGAAAGGCTCTTTAAAACGTATGATTATGAATGTAAAGAAAGTATGTAAGTAAGAAAGAAAGTATGTAAGTAAGAATGAAGGTATGAGTACTTATGTGTGTATGAAAGAAAGTTATGAGGTTAAGTACGTATGTATGTAATAAGGTATTGTATGGTATTGTATGATTAACTAGAACTCACTCAGCGTAGCTGACTTTTAGTATGCACGCAGGTGAGTAGGATGAGACAGCTGGCTTGAGTGGAGGACACATGGCAGAAGACTAAAGCCTGGCATCTGAAGATCTGATATGTTTTATAAGTTATGTTTTGATTTTGAAAGACAAGAGGAATGTTTTAAGACATGATTATGAATTGATATGTAATGTTTTATGAAAGTTTTATATTCCGCGTAAAGTTTTTAATTAACTCTGATATTTAGAACTGTGTTTATGAGTAAATCCAACACGAAAGTAGGGTTACCGGTGACGGGGCCTTACAAGTTGGTATCAGAGCATAAGTTCGAGAGATTTAAGCATCCGACATGCTTAGACTCGAACAGAAAATGAGATTTAAGTAAGAAAGGAAAGAAGATGCCAGTTCAAGAATGCCATGTGTCGCTCAAGCAAGATCAGTAAAGGTAAATGGTATGATTAAATGATATATGTTAATGGGAAAGGAAAGATATGTGAACGGCAGGGATAGGAATAATTGATTGTTTGATTTGACTAACTGCTTAAGTAGAACCAGCACAAATAGACTCATAAAAGGAAGTGTATAGGACACGGAAAGTAACGTGATCAGCTAATCACAACTGGCCACTGTTATTACCTGTTAGCCTTACCATCCTTGTACTAAACGGTTCCTTGAGTGACGATGTTTGTGTTTTCCCTTTTAGAATACGATGGCTGGAGTTGGTAACATTGCTGGAGCTGGAGGTCGTGCTGGACGACGCGGCAGGCCTCGTCGTATCCAGCAACCTTCGGTTGAGACAGCTTCCAACACCAGGGAGGAGGGTAGTGCAGCTGGAGGAGGTCCGATCAACAACGAAGGGGTTCAACTGGATCCCGCCATTCAAGCAGCTATCGTCCAAGCTGTAGCCGCTGCTGTAAAGAATATTACTCCGGGAGGCCCTGCTGGAAGCCGGGAAAGAACTGTGGATGGGGCAGGTGGTCATAGTAGGAATGATGATGAGGGGGAGAAGGGTGAATCAAGCGAGGAAAGGTCTGCGAAAGTCGATGACAGAAGGAGGGACCGAGGCGGTTGCAACTACAAGTCCTTCAAAGGTTGCGACCCGCCTAAGCTGACTGGTTTAGGAGACGCAATCGCTACTCTTCAATGGGTAACCGCTATGGACAAGATTATCCGCATTAGCGAATGCCGTCCCGACCAAGCTGTGGGTTATGCTACACAGTCATTTGAGGAGGAAGCTATGTATTGGTGGGAAAGTGTGGAGCAGAGAAAGACTAAGGATGAGATCAGAGCGATGAGGTGGGAAGATTTGAAAGAGTTGGTAATGAAGAAGTTCTGTGCAGATGCCGAGGTTGAAAGAACGGAGATGAAGTTCCAGAATTTAAAAGCCGGTATGATGACGCATCGTGAGTATACCACGGAGTTCAACCGACTATCTAGGTTGGTGCCTGACATGGTTGACACTGAGGTCAAGAGAATCAAATGTTATGTGAGGGGGTTGCCACAAAAGGTCTGCATGTTAGTCAGGGCGATTCAACCTGCTACTTTTGATTCGGCTGTTGGACTCGCGGAAATGGTCTTGCTGACTTGGCCGCGGTTGATTGGGTGGAAAGGGACGAAGAGGAAGAGAAGAAAGGGGTCACTCCTGCTAAACGACCCGGTACTCAGTTATGGAAATCCAAGGATAAGAAACAGAAAGTGTGGGAGAAGAGATCGTGTAAGACCTGCGGAAAGAGGCATGGTGGTGAGTGCAAGTGGGGTAAAAGTTCTAATGTTTGTCTCAAATGTGGAAAGGCTCATGGTGGGGAATGCAGAATGGGGTCGAATGCCTGTTATAAGTGCGGGAAGGTAGGGCATTATGCCAATGAGTGCAGTGCGAAGCCAGCATGTTACAAATGTGGCAAGACAGGCCATATGTCAATGGAGTGCACTGAAGGTGTAGCTGGAGGTAGTGGAAAGAAGGATGCCGATCAAGCTAGGCCCAGAACCAGAGCCTACATGCTGACCCAGGAACAAGCCAGGCAGATTCCGGATGTCGTCACAGGTACGTTTCTAGTGAACGATGTTTCCGCTTCTGTATTATTTGATTCTGGTGCGAATAGAAGTTTTGTAGCTACGACGTTTAGTAAACTAGCTAAAATGAAAGGCTGCCGAGTGTCTGAAACTTTTGTAGTAGAAACCGCAAGTGACACTTCGGTGAAAATAACAAAAATGGTTAAGAATTGTAAGATAGTGTTAGAGGGACATGAGTTCCCGGTTACTTTGTATGTTATGGCCTTAGGAGGGTTCGATGTAGTCTTGGGTATGGATTGGTTGTCTGAGTTTGAGGCTCAGATAGTATGTAAAAGTAAGATGATAAGGTTAAAGTCATTGGATGGTAGTGCGGTGACGGTTTATGGTGATAAGGAGAGTTATGGGCTTAATGTCATTTCGATGATAAAAGCCGAGGGTTTGTTAAGGCGAGGGTGCGGTGCCTACCTGGCGTATGTTGTCAACGCTACGGCCGAGACGAAAGAAATGAAGAATGTTCCTATTGTGCGCGACTACCCAGAAGTATTCCCTGAGGCTCTTCCGGGGTTGCCACCTGAGCGAGAGATAGAATTTCAGATAGATCTAGTACCAAGAGCCCAGCCCGTCGCGAAAGCGCCTTACCGTCTAGCACCGTCCGAGATGAAGGAATTGATGTCCCAACTGCAAGAACTCCTCAACAAGGGTTTTATCAGACCGAGTGTTTCTCCGTGGGGCGCGCCGGTTTTGTTTGTGAAGAAAAAGGATGGAAGTATGAGAATGTGCATAGACTATCGTGAGTTGAATAAGCTTACGGTAAAGAATAGATACCCCTTGCCTAGGATTGACGATCTGTTTGACCAACTGCAAGGTTCGAGTTGGTTCTCACGAATAGATCTCAGATCAGGCTACCATCAACTGAAGGTAAAGGAGGCAGACGTCCCTAAGACAGCGTTCCGAACTCGATATGGACACTACGAGTTCCTCGTAATGTCATTCGGTCTAACAAATGCTCCTGCAGCATTTATGGACATGATGAACAGGGTGTGTCGACCAATGTTGGATAAGTCAGTTATCGTTTTCATTGATGATATATTAATATATTCAAGGAGCGAGTCTGACCATGCGGAGTATTTGAGAGAAGTATTGGAAGTTCTGAAGAAAGAGAAGTTGTATGCCAAGTTTTCGAAATGCGCGTTCTGGTTAAGAGAAGTGCAATTTTTAGGTCACGTGATTAATTCGGAAGGGATTACCGTGGACCCAGCTAAGATTGAGGCGATAACGAATTGGAAGACTCCGCAGAATCCGACTGATATCCGAAGTTTCCTAGGGTTAGCCGGCTACTACAGGAGATTCATCGAAGGTTTCTCCAAGATAGCCGCACCGCTGACCGGTATGACCCGAAAGTCGATAGTATTCAGTTGGGGAAAATTTCAAGATGAAGCCTTTGAAGAATTAAAGAGAAGACTCACGCAAGCTCCAATCCTTGCTCTACCCGATGGTGACGAGGATTTCGTTGTGTGTGCTGATGCCTCGCATCAAGGGCTAGGTTGCGTGTTGATGCAACGAGGGAAAGTGATAGCTTACGCGTCTAGACAGTTGAAGGTCCATGAGAGTACTTATCCGACGCATGATTTGGAGTTAGCAGCCGTAGTGCATGCTCTTAAGATATGGAGGCATTATCTGTACGGTACTAAATGTACTATCTATACAGATCATAAGAGTTTAAAGTACTTTTTCGAGCAGAAAGAATTGAACATGAGGCAGAGAAGATGGTTAGAATTGATAAAGGATTACGACTGTGAGATTAAGTATTATCCCAGTAAAGCTAACGTGGTCGCTGATGCGCTAAGTCGTAAAAATGAGGAAGTCCTAGCAACCGTGAAGTCATACTAGCTGATTGTGAACTCAAGTCTTTTTGAAGAAATCATCAAGGTACAGTCAGAGGTGTTAGTAGATGAAGGGTTAGTAAAGAAAGAAAGGGTGTTCGGCCAGCAGAATGAGTTAGTGGAAAACACTCATGGAGTTAAGACTAGATTTGACCGCATGTGGATCCCACGCCATGGTGATCTTAGAAGTCGAATCTTAGATGAAGCTCATAAGTCAAGGTACTCAATCCATCCTGGAGCTACAAAGATGTACCAAGACTTGAAAAGGGATTACTGGTGGCCTGGAATGAAGAATGATGTAGTAGATTATGTCGGTAAGTGCTTAACTTGCTTACAAGTCAAAGCCGAACATCAGAAGCCTTATGGGAAGATGCAACCGCTAGAGATACCTGAGTGGAAATGGGAACACATCACAATGGATTTCATAACTAAGCTACCTCGTACAGCTAAGCATCATGATACCATCTGGGTGATTGTGGACCGTTTGACCAAGAGTGCTCACTTTCTACCCATACGAGAGGCCATCTCGTCAGAAACGTTAGCAAGCTTGTTCATTAAAGAAATTGTAACCAAGCATGGAGTACCGTTATCGATCGTGTCTGATAGAGATACACGGTTTACTTCAAGATTCTGGAAGAAATTCCATGAAGCTATGGGGACGAGGTTGAACATCAGTACGGCGTACCACCCTCAAACCGATGGACAGTCCGAAAGGACGATCCAAACCCTTGAGGATATGCTACGTGCTTGTGTTTTAGATTTTGGTGGAAGCTGGGATGATCATCTGCATCTGGCAGAGTTCTCCTATAACAACAGTTACCATTCGAGCATTGGTATGCCACCGTTTGAGATGCTTTACGGTCGACGATGTAGAACCCCGGTGTGTTGGGGTGAGATTGGTCAAAAGGAAATGGGAAGCCTAGAAGTGGTTCAAGAAACGTCTTCAAAGTTCGATCAGATAAAAGCAAGAATGAAAGCCGCTCAAGACAGACAAAAGTCTTATGCAGATAAGCGGCGACGACCAATTGAGTTTAACGTTGGCGACTATGTGATGCTTAAGGTCTCGCCTTGGAAAGGAATTATCCGTTTTAGAAAGAGAGGGAAGCTAAGTCCGAGGTACATTGGACCATTTAAAATTTTGTATCGTGTGGGGGAAGTAGCTTATAAGCTGGATTTACCCGATGAGTTAGAAGGAATTCATTCAACCTTCCATGTTTCTCATCTGAGGAAGTATCTAGCTGATGACACGTCTCACGTGCCATTAATGGACATTGAGGTTGATGAACAATTGAACTACATCAAGCAACCGATAAAGATCGTTGATCGCAAGGAGAAGCAGCTTCGTTACAAGATTATACCCTTGGTAAAAGTGATATGGAAACACCGCAAGGGATCAGATGCTACTTGGGAAGTCGAGGATGAGATGCGCAAGTTTTACCCTAGTTTGTTTATGTAATAGTTAGGTTTCGGGGACGAAACCTCTTTAAGGGGGGAAGACTTGTAACATCCTAAAATTTTAATTATAAATAAAGAAAGTTATGTTTAGTGATTTCACGTTGTTAATTATTTAATGTCGAGTAAGGAGGGAGTTGGGCTTAGATTGCGTAAGATGGGTTAAATGAGGATGGGCCTCGGGTCCGTGGGCTTAGAGGGATATAAATATCCCATCCCAAACCCAATCTTTCATTTCCACCTTCTTTCTTCACACACTCAAAACACACACATTCTAACCGATCAAGATTCGAAGCCGAGACCCGAGATTTTGTTGATAGATCTGAGTTGGTAAGGTAAGAACAAATCCACCAAAGCTAATATTACTGAAAATGGTTAGGATTTGATGGGTTAACCGGACCCGAAACCCAAACTGCCCAAATCGGACCCCTAAAACGTCGATTTTAGGCCGATTTGATGGTTGGGATTTGTAGGCGCCGATCATACGATTCCGTGGGTACCAAAATCGAGTTATTTGGCTAAGAAACGAAGGATTTATGGGCAAACAGATATGCAGCGCGATAACTTCGCCTGCAAGGTTAAGTTCGCCTGATGAACTTCGCCTTCAAGTGTAACTTCGCCTTCAAGCGTAACTTCGCCTAAGGTTTAACTTCGCCTGAAGCCAAGTTCGCCTAAGGTTTAACTTCGCCTGAAGCCAAGTTCGCCTAAGGTTTAACTTCGCCTGAAGCCAAGTTCGCCTAAGGTTTAACTTCGCCTGAAGCCAAGTTCGCCTAAGGTTTAACTTCGCCTGAAGCCAAGTTCGCCCGAGGTTTAACTTCGCCTGAAGTGAAGTTCGTTTAGAAATAAATTAAAAACCTAATGGAAAATGTGTTAAGGCAGTTATCGAAAATAAAATTTTTCCAAGCTGACCTGGCAGCTTAACCCCAGCCAGGGGCTCTGCCCCTTGGACCCCGCTAGGGGCTGCCGCCCCTAGAACCTCGCTGCCAGGGGCGCTGCCCCCGGACCCCCGTTTGTTGTGGGTCATATATAGATAGAAATACAAAACGAGTAGTAGTAGTTAATTGATATGTGTAAATATTATACAGTTAGCCGAGCCCAGTTAAAGAAAGGAATTACGATCAACGGCGAGCGTAACAGGATCCAGGTGAGTTTCTAGCCCCATTCCTTGTTATGTTTTCGGGGCTGTGTGAATACTTGATGTGTTGTTAATACATTTATCCTAAGTGATAAGTGTATGCCATATGTGATATATGTGAAATGTATGAATGAATGCTTGATGGTACGTGAACGATCTTCGGATATTGCACGTACTGTCAGGTTGTAACGTTATAAATATGGTAAGTATGATATGTATGTTTATGTGTATGAACGTAATAAAGTTAATAAAAGAAGGAAATGACGGTTGTATGGTTGTATGGTAACGAAGAGGGAATCGAACCCTACTAATATTCGAAAACAAGGGACCAGACCCTTATAATATCTGTGATGTTAGGGACCAGACCCTTATAATATCTGTGATGTTAGGGACCAGACCCTTACAATATCTGTGAGGATAGGGACCAGACCCTCATAATATCTGTGATGTTAGGGACCAGACCCTTATAATATCTGTGATGTTAGGGACCAGACCCTTATAATATCTGTGAGGTTATAGGGCGAAAGGCTCTTTAAAACGTATGATTATGAATGTAAAGAAAGTATGTAAGTAAGAAAGAAAGTATGTAAGTAAGAATGAAGGTATGAGTACTTATGTGTGTATGAAAGAAAGTTATGAGGTTAAGTACGTATGTATGTAATAAGGTATTGTATGGTATTGTATGATTAACTAGAACTCACTCAGCGTAGCTGACTTTTAGTATGCACGCAGGTGAGTAGGATGAGACAGCTGGCTTGAGTGGAGGACACATGGCAGAAGACTAAAGCCTGGCATCTGAAGATCTGATATGTTTTATAAGTTATGTTTTGATTTTGAAAGACAAGAGGAATGTTTTAAGACATGATTATGAATTGATATGTAATGTTTTATGAAAGTTTTATATTCCGCGTAAAGTTTTTAATTAACTCTGATATTTAGAACTGTGTTTATGAGTAAATCCAACACGAAAGTAGGGTTACCGGTGACGGGGCCTTACATATATACATAAAACACATTCATAAAGAAGTTTATGAGGAGACTTTAGGAGAGCCGGGTGAACAAAATAATATATATTTAGGTTTATTATATATTATAGTTTAATTGAAATAACAAAACAATCAAGATTTAAAATTAAAAATAAAAACGGCCGGCCGGGACTTGAACCCGCACATGATGGATGGCTACCAAGACCTTAACAAATACACACACCAACCACTGGGCTGGTGTGTCCAGTTGATTAAAAAACACAAGCAAAATATTATAAACAGAGTATGGAAATCCATGTATTAGATTAAAACCCTAGAAACTGTAATTGATCGATCCAGTTAATTACAGTTATAATTGATTTACGGTTTTAATTACCCATGTTAAAACGTTCTAGATGCATCATCTAATTACCTGAATTGAAGATATGACAATGAAGAACGATAAAAACAGCAGTGGCCAAAAAAAACGATCGGGTTGAAGTTTGCAGTCTCCATTAATGAAATTGGTTATGGGGTTTAATATGGCGATGTCATAGATCTGCTACATACGGGTTTAGTTCAGTTATTATGATCCGCAAAGGGTATATCACAAGTTTGAGAATGAAGGTCCAAACAATGAATTAATACGAATTATATTTGATCTTGTTTCTCAATTAAATTGATGGTGTTAGTTATAATACGCGTATAAACGATCTTCAACAATCAATTCCAGGTTTAAAATGATAATTATGGTGCACGAAATCATACAGGTTGCCTTTACAAGATGGATACAGGTCTGGATAAGGGAAACGGATTTTGGATCTTCGATCCAAGTTATTATTATATATATATATATTAATTAACCAAAGTTGCAAAAAGGTTCCTTAACTTTATAGATGGATACAATGTGGGCTAAAACTAAGGTTTAGGGTAAAAAAAATCACATAATTGAAAGTTATATATATGTGTTAAATAACTATAATACATAATTAATAATAAAATATTATTAGTTTGATAAATTCAGTGTGTAAATTGATTTAATTATCCGAATTCCAAAACGGATCGGGTATTTATATGTTAATAAAGTAAATGAAAACCCGAGTTTTTACAGCCTCCTCTACTTTAGGGAATTTCGTCCTGAAATTAAAGAATACTATAAGGCTAGGTGTAGTGGGCAACAAAATTGGGCGAAAAGGGGCGATAGGGGGCGAGAACCCAGCCCCCCCCCCCCCCCCCGGGGCGACAAAAGGGAAGAATTGGGTGTGGGCGCTAGGTTTTCATCGCCTGCGTTGTGTGTGCATGTATATAATTGTTATATATGTTGTGTGTGTGACACACACACATACACACACACATATATATATATATGCTACAACACCATTACACCAATAAAACAAAACCCACCATTTGCTGACTGGTCGCCACATGACGCAAATTGCCCCATTTTGTAGCCCCTCCACTCAATGTTATAAAAGTAGGTTTCCAAGGCCGAGTACACCCGAGTACTCGCTACAAGGTATGTCGCCGAGGCGAGTTGCTTAAATTCCGCCTAATTACTAAGAATTGATTAAAGGGTGGTCAACCTTAGTCAGAATCGCATCTAGTCAGTAATTTGGGCCGATTTTGGCTTAAATAAATAAAACATAACTCATATTCTTTTAATATTAAAGAATAAATATCATTTTTTTAACTTAATGACTAACAATTTTTAGAATAATTTATTATTTAAAAATGTATCTCTCTCTTTTTTGTATTGATCTTTACCTATTTTTTTATCAATATTAGTAAATTCATGATATTCGACATATATATAATATCCAAAAACTAATTTTCTTTATGTTTACCATATCCGAGTACTCCGAGTACACCCAACTCCCCAGTCGGCCGCCTAGGGTCCGCCTAGCGACTTTTGCAACCTTGCCTCCACTACACATAGCCTAACAACACCATTAACCTTTGAGAAAAAGAAAATTTTAAATATAACTTTTAAAATTTATCATAACACAGAACTTTGAATAGCCAAAACAACGCTCCAAATGAAAATACAATAAGGGCACTTATATATAGGATGTATCAGCGGCGTATCCACAATGTCCTTATCATCTGTACATTTGTACTATTACTCCACCACTACTTTCGGTTCTAGATAATGACACACTATTGTAAGTACTCTGATTTCCATGCGAGGACTTTGGCAATTACGTATGCATCCATAATTACTTAGATTGTCGGATGGTCCACATAAATCGTCCCATCGTGTGGATTACAAAATATTTGAAAAACATGATTTTTGAGAAAACAAGAGTTTTAATTCGTTTTAGTTATAGATAGAAAATAGTCATTGTGTAAAATATTGCTAAAAATGAATTAAATTTTTTAGTTGTTTTAATAAAATATAAAATTTCAAACATTTTTTGAAAGTATATTATTGCAAACAGCTGCCTTTAAAAAAGATATATTTTATTGTATGAGCATAATCATTTAAAATTAATTATTAGAATTGAAATTATATATATCCAAAAATCGAATATAGATTTGTTATAATGTACGATTGAGAAAGATAAAATATGTTTAGATAAAAAATGACAAAAACATCTTATCTGATAAACTTAGTTATGATTGATTTGATTTATTTGATTTACAATAACTTGATTAGTTAGATTTAAAAATTTTTGAATAATTGAAGTTGATGAAATTGAAATATTTTGATTAGGTTGCAAAGTAATGTTTAATAGAGTAAGTTTAGAAATTTTGAGCTTGATGAACATGTTTAAATCGAGAACACACATGGCGTATGTAACAACTCGGATTTTTCAAATAATATTTTTTATCCATTGACCCGAATCGATTAATATTAGGGAAATTTTTACCAATTAGAATATCGCGTTATCGAGTAATTAATATTTTATTTTTATTTGATTATTATATTTAATTATTATATATAAATTAACTTTGAAACATATTCAATTTTAACCCTAAACTATAATTTAACCTTATTTTGATTTCATCGTTATAATCCAAGGTCCAAATTGTAAAATCTGAATTCTATTATTATATTATTATGTTCAACCCAATAACTCGTTTACCCGAAAAAACATGTAACCCATTTAAAGTTTATACCCGTAACACGTTTAAGGTTTCTTGAAGCTAAATTCTCGTTCCAATGTTTGAATTGAATCATATATATATACATATATATATATACATATATATATATATACATATATATATATATACATATATATATATATACATATATATATATATACATATATATATATATATATATACATATATATATATATACATATATATATATATATATATATATTATACGTCTTGCCTATTTCGGCCTACCGACAAAGACAATTGGGAAACAACAATCAATAGGATACGGATTTCTTATTTGAACGAGCCGTCATAACCCAACTATAGTCATGCATTATAACGAGCTTTATAATCTAATTATTTCTCCCTGCACGATCCTTATGAATACGCCAGCGAAACCCCTATACTCAATTGCTTACACTCGTCGTTTTTTTTCATGTTCGTAAGCGGTTTATGCCGACGGGTTTAAGTGGCAATACCCTATCAATCCAACATCATTAATGGTAATTGATTAGTGTAAGCAGTTCGTTTTGCCCGACAATCACTAACCCTATCTTTAACTAAATCAACAGTTAACAGATTTCTCAATTTGATATTCTAGGGTTTGTTCTAATGGGTTTTTATGTCTGTTTGTTTAATTATTATTGGACTTAAACAACCAACACACCAGCGCGCGTGGCTGGCATGTGTTTGTTTAAGAAGTTGTCTGGCTGGGGGCGCAGGTTCGAGCCTCCCCCAGCCCGTTTTGATTCATTTTTTTAAACTCTTTTGTAAGCAATGATATTTAACCATCTAAATTATATTATTAAAATTATATATATAATAATTAAATTATATTTTATTAAAAACCGACATTCTAACTTATGGAGTTTCCGAATCTAGGTTAAAATCCTATATATATATGTATATACATACATACATACATACATACATATATATATATATAGGGGTGAGTTATAATAAAAATAAATAGTTTTCTAGGAAGAATAAGAATAAATCTAGGCTATTGGATTAATGATCTAATTGAGATTGGTAGTTTTTAAAATACCAAATAGTTTCCTAGGATTAAGGATTTATGTTACATAGTTTCCTAACTCTAAATTTTGTGTCATTCTTACTCTTCCTACAAAAGTATGTATTTTTATTTTAACCTTTTCTATATATATATATATATATATATATATAGAGAGAGAGAGAGAGAGAGAAAAGGGATCAAATAAAAAGAAGTAATTTCCAAGAAATGGTAAGAACCAATAAGATTTTGACATTTGACATTAAAACCTATGGTGAAAGAATAATTCTAGGAAACTATGTCGGATATAATGATGAAAGAGTAATTCTAGGAAACTATGACGGGTTTTGGTAATTTTAAATCTCAATCATTGATTGATATGATCCAATGGCTATGATTTATTCTTAGTCTTCCTAGGAAACTACTTGTTTTTAGGATAACCCTCCCCTATATGTATGTATGTATGTATGTATCTACTAGTATTAAAAGTTTGATATAGGTTTTGATAAATATTTAAAAAGGTGGTTTATTTAAAATATTTAATTAAAATATGTATTATACCTTAGTATTTTACATAATTATTTAGTTTAATTATTTTATAAAGGATTGCATTTTATATAAAAATTATTATTTATCATTTATTATCTATTAATTACAATATTAATTTATTATTTATCATTTATTATCTATTATTTACAATAGTAAAAAGGATTGCATTTTACAATATTTTTTCCTTAATTATTGTTACTTAGGATATCTCGTCGATATTTTCCCGAAGAGCTTGATCTACTTTTATATCTTATCAAATTAGTATCGCCTTGCTTATTTACTAAGGTGAGTAATCACTTCCCTTTTTAGTTATTTTAAATCTTTTGGGGAAATATGCGTACTTTATCTATTTACCTATTATTTAATACTCAACTTGCAGCTGTTAGTCTTGTGTGTTTAACAATTTATACCTAACGTGTTATATGCTTATATACTTTGTTTGAATACATGTCGGAGAGGTCCAACATATTCTCAGTCTAGTATGATCATACGTCCGTTGTGTTAGCCATCGTTCAGTTTCATCAGATATCGAGCTTACCGACAACATTATTACTTGCGCATTGGTTAAATTGTTTATCTCACTTGACACAATTTGCATTTTTCTTTACTGTTTATATATTTTATTATCTCACTTAACTGGTGTTTTACTCACTCAACATGTGTTGTTGACAAACATTTCTATTTTATAAGCATATACAGGTTATCGTAAGAATTTAATGCAAGTTGGTGAAGACTTAGTGAAGAATTAAGTTAGAAGAATATTTTAATCAAGATCACTAGAAATATAAATTTATAATGTTGTATTTATGGATTACGTACTTGTTTGTATTTGATTTGTTTGAAAATTGAATTTAAATAATAGATATTGTCATTTAAATATTATATGATAGTACCTTAAGAGATGTGAGCAATCAGCTCATGCCCCGGCATTTCCGCCGTAGGTTGGGGTGTGACAGCGTAGGTAATTAGGATTTCCATAGTTATAGCAATTACATGTAGCAGGATATAAAATTTGAGCAAACGTCGCAGTATGAGTATTAGAATTAGATGGCATAGACCATTGTAGAACGTCTTGTGGTACCTGGCAAGTATTAACATGATAACCGAAGGATTACATTGGATACAAAACGATAGAGAATAGGAATGAATAGTGATACAACAACCTGCATATGCGTCAAAAATACAATCATTTTTTCAACACTAGGTTAAGTAAGTAAAACACCATATAAGTGAATATATAATAAGTATAGAAAGAGTGCAAACTGTATCAAGTGATATAAGCAATTTAACTAAATGAGAAAGTAATTGTCAGTAAGCACAATTCCAGATGAACTAGACGATGGCTAAATAATTTGTCGGTAAGCACGATGCCAGATGAATTGGACGATGGCTACTACGACAGTCGTATGATCACACTATTCTGAGATTATGATGGACATCTCCTAAATGTATTCAAATACAGAATATAACACATTAGGCATAAATTGTTAAACACACATGACTAACAGTAGCAAATTGAGTATTAAATAAAAATATTTATAAACGTATATGCCACCAAAACAGTAAAAATGAGTTAAAAAAAGGGAGTGTGATACTCACCTGATTAGATGAACAATATACAAGTGAGGATGTGAGGAGTTAAACTCCTTCGGTATTCACCGACAAGGATTTCCAGTTAAATAATATAATATGGATTAATTATAAAAGATATAACACGATTTAATGAATTATGATTTCGATGTGATACGAGTTATGATTGGGATTCTAATATTACGGATTTGAATGTTTAATTTGTATAGTGATTATTATCGCAAGGATTAATATTATTGTTTATCATGCTTATAAAATCATTATTTTTGTTTATTTATAAAAATATACTTATTTACTTGATATCACAAATATATAATCATATAAATTAATTATTATAATAACTAATTTTAATTTAAAATATACTTATAGTTATTCGAATGAATAAAATACAAATATTTAAATAAATAGTTATAATATGTAATAATACATATAATAATATTTAATAGTTATTTTTCTTGCATCTATAACGAAATTTAATTATAAACATGTATTTAACATATTTAGTTAAAATTGGATTGGTTATAGACTTTATCTAAAATAAATATAAATACATAAACCTTTATATATTATATATAAATAATATATATACATAAAACACATTCATAAAGAAGTTTGCAAGGAGACTTAATGACAAGAATACGTTAGTTTAGGAGAGTCCGATGAACAAAATAATATATATTTAGGTTTATTATATATTATAGTTTAAGAAATAACAAAACAATAAAGATTTAAAATTAAAAATAAAAACGGCCGGCCGGGACTTGAACCTGCGCCTGATGGCCGGCTACCAAGACCTAAACAAATACGCACACTAGCCACTGGGCTGGTGTGTCCAATTGATTAAAAAACACAAGCAAATTATTATAAACAGAATATGGAAATCCCTGTATTAGATTAAAACCCTAGAAACTGTAATTGATCGATCTAGTTAATTACAGTTATAATTGATTTAGGGTTTTAATTACCCTTGTTAAGATGATCTAGATGCATCATCTAATTACCTGAATTGAAGATATGACAATGAAGAACAATAAAAATAGCAACGGCCAAAAAAAATTACCGGGTTGAAGTTTGCAGGCTCCGTTAATGAAAATGGTTATGGGGTTTAAGATGGCGATGTCATAGAGGAGCTACATACGGGTTTAATTTAGTTATTTTGATCCGCAAAGGGTATATTACAAGTTTGAGAAGGACATTCCAAAAAATGAATCAATATGAATTATATTTGATATTATTTCCCAATTAAATTGACGGTGTTAGTTATAATACGCGTATAAATGATCTTCAACAATCAATTCCAGGTTTAAGACGATAATTAAGGTGCACGAAATCATACGGGTTGCGTTTACAAGATGGATACAAGTCTGGATAAGGGAAACGTGTTGGTGCATGATGTCAGTAGTTCAGTATCTAGTGTCTGTAATCGTGTTAGTTGGTTTTGTTTTTGTGTTTTAGTTGAGTTGTCTCACAAGTTCGCCTGATATAAGCGAACTTGTGGACAAGCGAAGTTATTGACAACTTCGCCTAGTCTGTTAGGCGAAGTTGTCGATAACTATATATGTTAGGCTACGGCTTGTTTTTGAATAAGGTTTTTGACCTGTACGTGTAATTGTGATTTGACTATCACGTGTTAAGGGTTGCAATACAACGTGTCTTTTGTGTATTGTAACGTGTTTTCGGTTTCGGTAGTAACGTAGTTTACGTCTTACGCTCGTATCGTCTTACGTAGGGATTCCGCACCTACGTACTACGAGATACTTCCGTGTAGATCCGGCTGGGAACCTACAATTGGTATCAGAGCATTTGCTCATGATTGTGTGGTTCGGGATTATCACACGAGTGTAGAAATCGTTCCGTTCGACTTTTCGCGGGACGAGTTTACGTTGAAATACCGAGTTTTTGTGTCCTACCCATCTCCCACTATCAAATATAACCCATTACACCTTCGCATACCTCGCAATACGTCAAATTAAAACCTGAAAAACCTTGTGTTCATCAGGCAAAGTTGCCGTCACTGTTTGTAGGGTTTAGGCGAAGATATTAGTTTAAGCGAAGTTATCATTAACTTCGCTTGTCTCACAAGTTCGCTTGAATTAAGCGAAGTTAACATCAGGCGAAGTTAAGAAAGAAGCGAAGTTAGGAGCGAAGTTAAGCTTAAGCGAAGTTAAGCATAACTTCGCCTACTAGTCACTGTTCAGAAATAAAAAAAAACAACTTTTTTTGTGTTTTCAAGTCGCGCTTCTTTCAGTGATGACTTCGATAAAAATTACGGAACTGGTGAAAATGGAAGTTGAGGCCGGTTCAGCAACTAAGGCACCGAAAATGCTTAAGGGTACCGATTTCGTTGCTTGGAAAGATCGGTTTAAACAGTATGTTAAATATCAAGATGCTAAGATGTGGGTGTGCATACAAGATGGATACATTCCACCAACGGCCTTGTTTGAGGGTCGTGATCAAATAAAGAAGTACAGTAAGATGGATGAGGAGGAGAGGAAAATGTATGAGGCAGAGAGTAAAGCTCATGCAGCGATCACCATGGCTCTTCCACAAAAGATTCTTCACACCTTCAGAAAATACAAAACCGCTAGAGAGCTATGGGAAGCGCTAGAAAATAGATATGAAGGTAATGTGGGGATACGTGCATCCAAAATTAAGCTACTAAAAACCCAATTCTCGGTGTTCAAATATTTGAAAAATGAATCACTTGATGATATCATCACAAGATATTATCACCTGATGACCGAACTCGGTAATTACTCCATTGTATACAAAGAAGAGGAGATAGTAGAGAAACTTCTTGATGCTCTTCCACCGAAATGGGAAATGTACACGGTTTTGATGAGAGAAGAAAAAGAGTTTGCCAATATCGATTTGGAAACAGCAGTCAATAAATTAAGAACTTTTGAACTTAACATGGTTCGGAAAGAGACACCAACTGATCAGGTTCAGGATCCGGGAATGTATGGTGCGAAAGTTACTTCAAGTTCAAGTTCAAAGTCAGAATCCTCTGCTTATTACTCAAAGGGAGACTCACACTCAAATTCAACTCAGGATGGTCATGTGACTCTCAACATGGATGGTGATGTATGTTTCGTAGCTGCAGGAAATAATTCTTCAAAACCTCAAGCCACAACTGGTAACTGTTCATCAAATGTTCCAATCAACAACTACTCACAGATGCCCATGAGTGTTAAATCAGCTGAACAGCAGTTTTCTCTCTATGCATCTTTCATTGCATCTTATGAGAATTACATCAAAGGTAAAATAGTCGATCCCGCAACTTTGGATGAAGACTATGATCAGATTGATGCTGATGATCTAGAAGAGATGGATCTAAAGTGGCAGATGGCTATGATAGTAAGACGGGTTAAAAGATTAATGAAGAAAACGGGTAGAAAGTTCGTTGGCGAAAGACCAGGTTTTGACAAATCAAAGGTTAGATAATACAACTATCAACAAAATGGTCACTTTGCCAAGGAATGTACAAATGAGAGAGTCGAACGTAGTCAGAACAGGCCTGCACAACAGAATGGGGGAGGTAGTGAGAATAGGGCTATGGTATCTAGACAGAATGGGGGATACGACTGGAATCTGCAAGTTGAGGAAGTGTTCGAACAGGCTAACTTAGTTAACATCAAAACTGGAGGAAGCAATAGGGAGACGGGGGAAAATCAAGCTTACATGGCAGAAGTGAACGATCAGCTTTCTGAGGTAAGTTCTGAACTCCCTTGTATGCAATGTGAAAATCTGTCTGAACAATTGAAAACAATAACTGATCAGTTTGTTAGTTTGGACGCTCAATTTAAAACGTTAAAAGAAGATCATCACTATACTAAAACTAGAGAAAACAATTACTCAGTAAAAATAAAAGCTAGTGAAAAGGATATCAGAAGTCTTAATGCCAGTCTAGCTGAGAAAATACAAGTTATTGATCTTAGTTATGAAGTGTTAGAGGAAAAAACCAAACTAATTGCTAAAAAGGATAAACAAATAGCTGATTACCAGGTAAAAGTGGTGGAATTAAACAAAAAAATTGAACAGTTTAGAAACTCTTCAGCAATGCTTGATCACATCGTAAGTGTTCAACGTTCCCCAGTTAACAAAGGGGGAATTGGATTTTCTGAAGTTCCACCACCATATAACCATAACTATACGTATGATCCTAGTAATCAGAAATCTGTCGATGTTGAAATTAGTCAGACAGTTCCTGTCAAAGTTTCGATTAAAGAACCTGAAGTTAGTAAAACCAAAACATGTAAGCCTGTTTCAAATGTTAAGATTTCTGCTCCTAGTTCTGTCTCATCAAATTCGGACAAGACATCTGAATCTAGTGAGATAAAAGAAGAGGTAGTGTTACTAAAACGTGGGTAGGAATATAAGCCAACTGAAAAGAACTCTCCCCTAAACCCGTTTGTCCCACCATATGTTAAACAAACGAATAGTAATGCAACCTCAACATCTGAAACAACTGTTGAGACGAAGGTTGAACACAGGAGTTGTTTCAGATGCAATCAAATAGGACACCTGATTGCGAATTGTCCTCTCAATCAGAGATTCAGAGGTATGAGGCCTCCGAAAACTAAGAATAAAATGAATAGTAATTACTATAATGGTAAGAATGCTTACTCACCAAAGTTCAGATATTGGACTAATCCAAGATTTCAAAGAAATCGATCTCAGTTTTTCCCAGTTAACAACCAAACCAACAATTATAACTCAGTTAATCCACTAAGGTTTGGATGGCCTCATAGTCAATTCTCAAGAAGGTATCCTTTCAGAACTTACAGAAATCACTCTCAAACTGCCTTTGGGCAATCGAAGTACGGGATGCCGTTTAACAGATTTAATCGACCCAAGACCAGTAGGTCTTGGGTCCCCAGATTTTAATCATTTCGTTAACTGTGCAGGAACAGTTGAACAGGACTGTAAACAATCGTTGGGTTGTGGATAGTGGCTGTTCCCGGCACATGACTGGTAACAAGAATTTGTTACACGAATGGAAACCTGTTCAAGGAGGTATAGTTAGTTTCGCTGGAGAAAGCGGAGGTAGAATCACTGGCATTGGAACCTTAAAAAATGGAAAAATGAAATTGGAAAAGGTGAATTTTGTAGAAGAGTTGAAGCATAATTTGTTGAGCGTGTCTCAGATTTGTGACAAAGAGTACACAGTGCACTTTACCAAAAATGAAGAAATTGTTCTGTATCCTGGTTTCAAGATACCAGAGGCATGGGTGGTGATGAAAGCTCCAAGAGAAAAGAACACATATGTAATGGATATGAGGTCAACTGAGATGACAACCGAAGAATCATGTCTTGTGTCCAAGGCAACTGAATCTGAGTCAGAATTATGGCATCGAAGAATGGGGCATATACATCTTCGCAAAATGAATTACATTGTCAAGAATGGCCTGGTGCTGGGTGTTCCCTTGAAGAATTTTAACTTTGAAGACCAATGCTTGTCGTGCAAGAAGGGAAAGCAATACAAGAAACCTCATCACTCCAAGAAGGTTAACTCAATTGTCAGTACACTAGACCTGCTTCACATGGATCTCTTTGGTCCCGTGAATGTAAAGAGTCTAGGTGGAACCTCATATTGCTTGGTAGTAACTGATGATTACTCTCGATACTCTTGGGTATACTTTCTAAAGGCAAAAGATGAGACGGTTCAGTTGGTAATTAGCCTTATTACAAAGGTTGAAAATATTGTGGGGAGAAAGGTTAAGTACATCAGGAGTGATAATGGGACAGAGTTCAAGAACCACCAGATGGAGCTGTTCTGCTTACAGAAAGGGATAGACCACCAGTACAGCGCCCCGTATACTCCGCAACAAAATGGAGTGGCTGAGAGGAAGAACAGGATGCTAATTGAAGGAGCCAGAACTATGCTGGCTGATGCTAAACTTCCCGTGGTGTTCTGGGCTGAAGCTGTTGCCACAGCCTGCTATATCCTTAATCGTGTTTTAACTGTTAAAAGATTGAATAAAACCTGTTATGAACTTATGCATGGTTGAAAGCCAAACTTGAATGGTCTCGAACCATTCGGGTCCCCATGTACGATATTAAAGACAAACTCTAAATTTGGTGAGAAAGCCGACGAAGGTATTTTAGTCGGATATGTTGTTGGGACACCCAACAGAAGAGTCTTTAATTTATCGAACAGCAAGGTTGAAGTGGTATGTAACACTGACATCACGAGTTACAAACCACCAATGCCCAGCACGGGACCCGCTGAAGCTTTTGACTATGATAAATTGTTCAAATCTTTTAATGTGCCTTACTTGGATTTTGCAGAAGTTGATGAGAAAATTGCTTCACAGATTCTGTATGATGAGGAAGAAAATATTGTGCAACGTCCGCGATACGATGAGTGTCATCCTTCCTCATCAAGAACCGCTGATATTCCTGCTGCCTCTACTGAGGAAGAATTCTACAATCCTTTTCACTATCAACACCACTCACCCATTGATGAACTCTCTTCGAACTTGGAAAACAATCTGGAAGTCAGTACGGTTCCGACTACTGGAGTTCACAAAAATCATCCTTTGAAGACGTGATAGGTGATCTGTCTGATGGTGTACAAACAAGACGAAGCTTGAATGAGCACACCTGTGTTTACGCAAGCATTAAGGAAACGGGTATCATTAATGAATGCTTGTACACCTGCTTCATCAGCCAGATTGAACGAAAAAACTATCAAATGGCTCTCAAGGATAGCTCGTGGGTCGAAGCCATGCAAGAAGAGTTAGCTCAGTTCGAGAAGATGGAAGTATGGAAATTAGTTGCAAAACCAAAAGATGTACATGCTATTGGAACAAAGTGGGTCTTTAAGTGTAAGAGAGATGAGAAAGGGATAATCATAAGGAACAAGGCACGGCTAGTAGTAAAAGGGTTTAATCAGCAAGAGGGGATCGACTACAATGAAGTGTTTGCTCCTGTGGCTAGATTGGAAGCCATTCGACTATTTTTGGCATTTGCTGCATACAATGAGATGAAGGTGTTCCAGTTAGACGTGAAAAGTGCTTTTCTGAATGGTAAAGTAGATGAGGTAGTATACGTTGAACAGCCTCCAGGTTTTCCTGACCCTGACTTTCCTGATCATGTGTAAAAGCTGAGTAAAGCGCTATACGGACTACATCAAGCCCCTCGTGCCTGGTACGCAACCTTATCAGATTACTTACTTGAGAATGGGTTCGAAAGAGGAAAGATCGACAGCACGCTATTTGTCAAGAGAAAGGGGGGAAATTTTCTTCTAGTTCAAGTCTACGTGGACGACATCATCTTTGCTGCATCAAAAGTCGCCATGTGTCAGGATTTTGAAGAAGTCATGAAAAAGAGGTTTGAAATGAGTGCAATGGGTGAATTAACTTTCTTTTTAGGATTGCAGGTCGATCAGAAGAAAGATGGGATGTTCATCCATCAAACTAAATATGTCCAAAACGTTCTCAAACGCTTCAATATGGAGGACAACACTCCATTTGATACTCCGGTTTGCGTCAACCACAAACTGGGTGCTGATTCAGACAGTGATGCAGATGTGGACCCCACCCAATATCGAGCAATCATAGGTTCTTTAATGTATTTAACTGCATCTAGACCTGACATTATGTTTGCAGTTTGTCTCTGTGCTTGTTTTCAGACAAACCCAAAGGAATCTCACATGAAGGGAGTAAAGAGGATATTGCGATATCTCAACAGCAAGCCTAAGCTAGGATTGTGGTACACGAAAGGGGGAGACCTGGACTTGGTCGCTTACACAGATTCTGACTATGGAGGTTGCAATCAGAATCGGAAGTCGACAACAGGTGGATGCCAGTTTCTGGGAGGAAGATTGGTTTCATGGCAGTGCAAGAAGCAGACCTCTGTCGCCATTTCTACCTGTGAAGCAGAGTACATGGCAGCATCAAACTGCTGCTCCCAGGTTCTTTGGATACAATAGCAATTGCGCTGTTACGGTCTGAATTTCACTCAAACTCCTATTTGCATTGATAACACTGCTGCAATCTCAGTAACTAACAATCCCGTAAAACACAGCAAAACTAAACACATTGACATTCGTCATCATTTTATACGGGATTGTGCTGAGAAGAAATTAATAGTGCTCGAAAAGGTTGATTCGTTGGATAATTTTGCCGATCTTTTTACTAAAGCGTTTGACCGAACTCGTTTTCAAAACCTTGTTGAGCTAAATGGGATGATCAATCCCGAGTAACCGTGTTTTTCGTTTAAAAAAAAACGTCACTATCGCTTAGAATTATGTCGGTTGCTTCAGTTTGAAGGACATATCTTTGGATGTGTTTGGTCCTCATTTCTACCAGTAGATTATGAGGATAGCCATTAACCAAATGACTGAAAGCGACTGGGGCGGTTTATGATGTGTTTTTATTCTTTCGCTGAAAAGTAGTCGTTCATACTTAGATAAAGGGACGCATATTCGTATGTGGTCGGTCCAGCTGATCCATTGGATCTTCAGGATAGCCGTTTACCTGAAGACTTTGACTTGATCAGGGCGATAGAACTTAAATTTTTTTTTAGGGAGATGATATAATTTTTCAAGACTACAACTTCGTAAGAAGTTTCAATACAATGTTTCTAAGAAAATTGATCCAACCTTGGAAAGTGATACAAAAACTATTTCTGTGTGCTTAACTAGTGAAGTTATTAGGCCTAAAAGACTCTAGAACAATCATTGTATGTTATGGTAGCTTTTTATGGTGCGTAAAAGTTAAAGTGATACTAACTAAATCTTCTCGATTTAAAGGGAAGACTCATTAAGAGCTGTGTATGTCTCCATATACATCTTTCCGAATGATAGGCAGAAAAGCGATTACCCAGTCATACACGAGCCCGTGAGTGTTCTGATTTCCGAGAAGATAGTGTGTCAAGTACCTGCAGTGATCCAGATTCGGGACTTGCAGTAGTCTACTGTTTGAAGATATGTAAATCTTTGTTATTTAAAAAAAATTATGTTAAGCCTTCTGAAGCCTATTATGTTATACTTATAAAGAAAGAGAACGGGATGACGACTCTAAAAGATCAAGATGTAATTACAGTTTAATCAGACACTACGGGTCGAGGTCAACTCGGGGTGACTTGGGGAAAGACAAATAAGCTTTGAGAATAGATAGGAGGCATCACAATCTCTGATGTGTTGTCCATTTAAATTTTGAGCTTAATTGTACCTAATCCGTATCACAGAAGCGATGAAAACCATACTAAGTTGTATACATGCTTACAACCTGTTTCTTTATGTCATAATACCGCTGAACATGTATCTATGTGACCGTCACTTAATTAGTATGATTCCTGTTCGGATCTTTTCTAAAACATGCTGGTCCCCGACAAGACTGAAATTTGATCCCGTTGACTTAATTTCTAAAATTTTCATTGCATATTTTGTTTTGTGGTTGAAAACTTGGTTACTTGGTCTTTGATCGTAACATTTAAATCTTCAAATGAAGTTTTAAAAGACAATTGCATAATGCTCAAATTTATAAGGGACTGTTGTGTAATTACTAATACTAAGCGAAGTTGTTTAAAGAGGCGAACTTGCTAACAGACGAAGTTAAGGGTTAAGCGAAGTTAACCCTAACTTCGCCTGTACAATTAAACCATATATAAAGAGATTTCTGGTCAAACTCTTTATAATTTTCAAAAAACCCAGCAAAGTTATACCACGGCGAACTTATAATATTAAACCCTCGGCGAAGTTACGTCTCGAATCATTTTTTGTTGTTAATCTCCGTTTTAATCCGTGTTATGTTTTATGAGATAGACCGTCAGAGACGTGCGGTGGCTCGTGAAAGATTCTTGATGTATCCAAGATTTTTACAAATGATCTTGAATCATGTGGCTCCTACGCTACCTCAGCGCCGTCCATTTCGCTATGTAGAGAGTGTTAGTAAGAGGATATTCGCACAATGCAGATCATCGAGTGCCCGAAGTAAACCAGAGCTTCGTCCACGACATACTCCGCTATTTGGTTATTTGATCAACCCGGCGTATGTTGCTCCTCGTGGAGACGAGTTTTGGGATCCGGCACCGCAACAGGCTGTTGTTTCCCAACCACCACCTATGGTACAGCAAGCATTGCCTGCTGCTCCTGTTGTGGCACCGGAGGAACAAGTAGACCTTGAAGCTGCTTTTGGTGGCCAAGGATTTTTCGATATGGAACGAGTTGATCCTGAGGCAGAGATTCAGGTCTCAGTAGTAGAGGTTACTGGTGTTGATGTGTCGATGGTAGCTACGTCTGTAGTTGATTCTGAAAGAACCGACTCTGACTCCTCAGCTGATAATGTTGTTGAAGCAAGACAAATACTGGTCACCCAAGAAAGAATTCATGGAAAAAGAAAGAAAGACATGGATGACAGTGAATCTGATTATGAGGAGGAGTTAGATCGGTTGGTTCGTCGATCGAAAAGGGCAAGAACGGGTGAAGGATCGGGAGCTGGTGAAAGCTCGAGGGTGGTTTGTTTCTCACCGCCTGCTTTATCTGGTATGACTATGGTCCCTGCATCCATGACTGTGACAGGACCAATCACCTCGGATGTTCCCGTGATATCTACTTCATCTTCCTTTGGCATTCCACCCACTACATTTCAGTTTTCGGCTCCAGAAATTGTTTCCTTGCCACCTCCTACACTTACTCCATCGGAGGTTGTTGCAAGATTCGTTGAGTCGACACTGGTAGCCACTGCAGGGTTATCTGTTACAATACCACCTGCGGTTACTTTTCAGCCTGTTTCTGATGTTCCGGCTACCTTGGAAATCCCTCCACCGTATGCTCAAGACACTTCTCATATGAGATTTGATTTTGATGCAACTTTATCTGACTCAGACAGGATAGCAGCTCTTGAAAGGGTCGTGGCAGAACAGTCAAGAATCAACCTGATCCAGACTCATGCTATCCAGCGCCTTGTTGCAGAAAATCAGATTCAGTCGTCCCTTCTGATTGAGCACGGTAAACTTTTTGATGCTTTACAACAGTTCTTAGCATCTCAGGGGGAGACGAGCTGCAAGGGTGATGAGTTGAGGACGAAGAAGAGTAACGATAGAGACGATGATCCCAATGCATCGAAAGGTGCAGGTGGTGAGTTGCCAAGAACTGAACAAACTCTTGGGACTTCCACATCTCAGGGGGAGTCAGCTGGTGCAACAGGTGGATCGGGGGGGTGATGATGTGGTGGTAGTGGAGGATGAGGAGATGTTGGATGGTGATGTTATAGGTGACGACGATGTGTTACCGATTGAAGAGATTGAGAAGATAGGGGCTGACATTGTAATTGATAGTGAGATTGAAGATGGAGAGATTGTGGAGGAAAATGTTGAGCATGAGATTCCGGAAGTTGATAAGACAAATGTGGGTCATGATATGGGAAGTGATGAGACTGAATGGGAAGAGCAGCCAAGATGGAAAGAAGGCTACGCTCAATGGTTCGTAAAGACAAAGAAACCAGTGGTCGCAACTATGTTTAAGAAGAGTTATAATATCAAAGGGTATGTTGAATCGAAGAAGGGGATTATATGCTGGTTATATGATGAGCAGTTGAGACTGTTTGTGATTAAACGTTTTGACGGAGTTCAGTACTTCAAAAGGTTGTTGAGATCATTGAATACCTTGCCGGAGTGTGAGGTGAAGGACTTAGCCAAGTTGGGGTTGATAAACAGGTGTAACGATTCCGACAAAACCCGGTATACCCTAACCGGTAGACAATAGTTACGTCATATTTAATGTCGGGTACATGAGTTACCATAGTAATTATACGAGAATACAAGGTTCACTGTATTGATCGTACGTGAATATATAATTCATCGTATTGAATATGCGATTAATCGATCGATAGTTATTGAAACCCGAACGAATCGAGGGTTCAATTATAGACGAGATATATGATATTTAGTGATGTTTACGAAGTATTAAAGCTTCGGGATAAGTGAATTAAAGCACAGAAAAAGAATTTCGATTTAATGGTACGTCGGTACATTAAACGAAACCTTTAATACCAGACCGAGCAAGAGATGATCGATCAAGCCGAAAAAGATGCGCGATAATTAATGATATGATGTTTTAAGTTAATAAACGTCATGGTTTAAGTTTTTAAAGTTTTTAAATCGGTTTTATATAAATTTCATTTTTAAGCCGAAAAAACGACCGTTTTAACCTCGTTTTAAGCCGAATTAGACATTTAACCGAAAAACGAACTGAACCAGATTATCCAAAACATTATCCGGATATCCGAAATCCAAACATGTGGCCTAGAATGGAGAGGTGGGTCCCACCCCACCCCCCTAAGAGTTCCGATCGGATTGGGGAAAACCCCATAGCCCTTTATTTCTTTTTTTTTCATCCAACAAATCAACATCCATCTTTTCCTCTCAAGATCATGATCCAAAACCGAGATTTTGTAGCAAGAAAACATGGTAAAGAATCGAGTTAATCATGTTTCCATCTTCGTTTCTTGAGTTTATTTGCAAGAAATGAGGTTTCAATGATGAAAACCGATTCTTGCATGATCAAGTGATGTATACGGGTTATACAAGGGATCTTGGTCCAAGAAAGGAATTAAACGAATCAAAAACGAATTTTTACGGTTAAATCTTTGTTTTTGAATCATAACCGAAACCATGAAAGAAATGGCTTGATCGTGAGTGTAACTTGCTTGGTATTGTGGTATGTTGGTTGTAGGTTCTGTATTTAGTGGTAGATAAGGCGGAAAGACGAGTTTGTAGCTTGTAGTGGCGGAAAACGAAAGGTATATTCGGTTTATGTTCGGTTTTGGAGTTTTTGGACAGATTGTTGATGGTTTAGAGTTAGGTCACGAAATTTCACAGGGATGATATACACATGAAAATATGAGTTCTGTGGATTTTTGGTAATTTTTGGATAAAGGATGAATATTTGGTGAATTTAATGCTCGGTTTTGGCCAAAACTGATGAAAAATAGTTAAATATCATGAAAAATTCTGGAAAATTTCAGATAAGCTTTTTATATCATGAATAAGTCACACACAAAATTTTAGGTTAGTTGGAGAAGTCTAAGTAGGCTTTTCGGTTAAACGAGTTCTAGGGTTTTCTAGCTCGGTTTTAGTGAAAATGGCATGTAAAGGAAGATTTTGGTTCTGGAAACATTACAGGGGACTATGTTGATGGCAGGGGACATCCAGGAGAAATTTGGGATTTTTCTAAGATTGTTTGGTATTTACGACATATTTAGTGTTTAAATGGTGTTTAAAAATAGATAAATAAATTATAAATATAAAAATTAATTCTGAAAATATTTTTATAAAATTCCCCACTGTCAAAAAGTGATTTGCGCAAAATTTCAAGATCCGAGACTAAACGGATAATTATTTGTGCTAAAAAGAAGATAAAAACAAACTTTTAAAGTCTAAAACGCATAAACCGGTAAAGTTCGTCTAAACGAACTGACTGGTGTATAAAAACCCTAAAAATGAACTATTTTCATATAATAGAGTTAAACAAGTAAAAATGAATCATCCGAAAGTAATTCGGATGATTTGGGTATTTTTAACCGATTTAACAGTTTCCGGTACGCCAAAGACGGAAACGGGTCCCGCGGCCAATCGGGGCGTCTAAACCGAGCTCTAATTTCACAACTTTAACTAAATTATCAGTCAACAACTATTTTCGGGTCCTGTGTGACCAAACTCATTTTTGGAACGTAAAAACGGATAAGCGTGCTAGGCACGCAAAACGGGAAACACGACTAATAATAATTTTGACCAGTGAACTCTAAACGATATCACAATCTGAGTCCGGAGAAGTGTTTCTGGGTTAACATTGCCCCCAGAACGGGTACAGTGCTGGGTTAACAGTGTCCTTAGATGTACCGGTTAACTTGGTTAAAGTTATATTAATAATGAGTGTATAGTAACGATCGTAAGGATCATATTACAGATTGGACGTGTTAACTGATAATGATTGTTGTTACCTGCTTGCATGTGCTAAGGTGAGTTTCACGAGCCCTTTTTTCTGAATTATTTTCAAATATTTTCCCGGGGCGGAAGCATGTTACTATTGAAATGTTTAAGTACATACTGAACGCATGGATTTGCGTGTATTTATAAATATTTGATTGTACGGGAATCGTACGGAATGGGTACAGTACTGGGTTAACAGTGTCCCCAGATGTCTCTAGAAGTGTTTCTGGGTTAACATTGCCCCCGGAATGGGTACAGTACTGGGTTAACAGTGTCCCCAGATGTCCAAAGAGGTGTTTCTGGGTTAACATTGCCCCCGGAAAGGGTACAGTACTGGGTTAACAGTGTCCCCAGATAATATTATATTATGATATTGATTTATCAAGGTTTACTCCAATTGTGAAACTCACCAACTATTCGTAGTTGACCCGTTTTCTCACATGCTTTTCAGGTACAACTAAGATGAAGTGATTGCTTACGTGCTAAGTGCTTGGTGTGTGTAAGATTTGCGTGTGGGATGTTAGGATACATTATATTACATAGAATTATGTATCGTATGGTATGATGTGTGTATCACCTAGACGGTAATGAAATACGAGATAATGTAATTTGAAGTATATTAATGTATTAAGTTTTCTTTATAAAAAATGTGGTTGATATCAGATGTGTCTGTGGCATCCCGTTTACGTTTCCGCTGCGGTTTCGAGGTGTTACAACAGGAGTGATGATAATATGGCTAGGATTATTGGGAAGATCGTTTGGAAAGAAAGTATAAAAGATAAAAAGTTCGAGTTGTTAAAACCGCAGAAAGGGAAGCTTGTAGAAGATAAAGACAGAGGAATGAGAGCTGATGGCAAACCTTGGATGATAATGAAGTATAAGCCGATCCGGTGTTTAAAAGAAGTACCGATGAAACAAATGCCCAAGGATGTCCTAAAGAATCTGAAATGGTGGTATGTCGATAGTGAAACAGCTGAAGCGGATATGGAGGATGAAGATGAACAAGAGGTGCTGAGAGTGTATGATCCTATGCACTTGGTAAATCTGTCTCAAGCTGACTTGCAGGTACTAGACGAGAAAAAGATATTCTATATTCCTGCATGGAAATATAAAGCCAAGAAATATCAGAGAGTAGTTTCCGTTTGTGTCAGAGAAGGCGTTCATGCTTGAAGACAGGTGACTCGAGATTTTTGGATTACAAGACACGTGATTGAAGATAGAGATATGAAGCTACTGCCAAGGGGGAATCTGTTGGTGCATGATGTCAGTAGTTCAGTATCTAGTGTCTGTAATCGTGTTAGTTGGTTTTGTTTTTGTGTTTTAGTTGAGTTGTCTCACAAGTTCGCCTGATATAAGCGAACTTGTGGACAAGCGAAGTTATTGACAACTTCGCCTAGTCTGTTAGGCGAAGTTGTCGATAACTATATATGTTAGGCTACTGCTTGTGTTTGAATAAGGTTTTTGACCTGTACGTGTAATTGTGATTTGACTATCACGTGTTAAGGGTTGCAATACAACGTGTCTTTTGTGTATTGTAACGTGTTTTCGGTTTCAGTATTAACGTAGTTTACGTCTTACGCTCGTATCGTCTTACGTAGGGATTCCGCAACTACGAACTACGAGATACTTCCGTGTAGATCCGGCTGGGAACCTACAAAACGGATTTGGATCTTGGATCTTGATTATTATTATATATATATTAACCAAAGTTGCAAAAAGGTCCCTTAACTTTATAGATATTACAATGTGGGCTAAAACTAAGGCTTAGGGTAAAAAATTCACATAATTGAAAGTTTTATATATATATATATATGTTAAATAACTGTAATACATAATTAACAATAAAATATTATTAGTTCGATAAATGCAATGTATAAATTGATTTAATTATCCGAATTCGAAAATGGGTCGGGTTTTTAGATGTTAATAAAGTAAATGAAAACTCGAGTTTTTACATTTGCAAGGTTGGTAAGGTTGACATTGAAGCGGGTCAATGCAAGACCAGGTTGTTAATGTTGACAAGGAAGCGGGGAAGCGGGTCAACTGAAAGAACACGAATTGCTGGCCGTTTTAGTGCCAGAAAATGAACTCTTCAGACCAAATGAAGAATATGAAATAGAGCCAAACCATGATTATGAACCTGAGGTTTTGAGAGTTTCTTATGATTATACAATGGAGGTGAAGGAAAATTACTATCATGATCCATATGAAGGTGAGCAAGATTGGGACTTTGACTGGTCAAATGATGATTGTCATTGGAAGTAGCCGTGAAGTTAATATGTAGTCATGTTTGACTTGATTTGTATTGTAATGTTTGACTTGGAATTTGGTGGTTTAATAAAACTGCGTGGATGATTTTGATTATATGTGCTATCTTGTTTGTCAAACCATGAAAGGGCATAGCATAACCTCAAAGTATAAGACACATAAAATGCAAAACTAAAACAGCATAGCACAATTAACATACCACTTAAATTATCATACATCAAACCTTCAAAACATCAAAACATTCCTAACACACCTTAAGTTATTAAAATGTCATACAAACCACCCACATCAACCTTAACAAATAAACATGTTGACTTCCTTGGGCTTGACTTGGTTGGGGAGCTCCTTGTGAAGACCTTAATTTCTATTTGGGAGCTAGTCACTTCTCTATCAGGTGGAGGCCTGCAACTTCTAATGTCGTGACCATAATTTCCACACTATATCTCAAACTTTGCCCCATTTTTGTCATTCTTTCTCCTTAAGCAAACACTTCTTGAACCTTTTCTATTATCCTCTTCATTGTCTTAGATGTTGGCGTCTTCTTCATCTTCTTCTCATCTAGTGCCTTCTTCATGCTCGTTTTGAGCCTCCCAATCTATGTAAAAAAAATCAGGTTGTTTAGCTGCTTATGAATTACTGCGCATACTAGTTTTTTTTGCTACTTATATGCTTATGATGTTTTGGTGGATTTAACATTTTTGGGCATTCTGAACGAGTACACATCTCAGGCACTGGGATTGCATTGATTTGGTTCACATATGTATTCTTCCAAGAATCTAACCAGTATGCTTCATTAACCCACTTTTCCAGTGGACCAATAGGGATGTTATTTTGCCATGTCAATGTGTGCTGCAACCCTATGTTTGCATGGAAATCCTGTCAAATCCCACCTCCTACAAGTACATGCTCTCTTCTCAACATTTACAACACATTGGCTCCTAAGACTTTTTACCTACCGATATTCTCACCATATTAAAACATGCTTCATAAGAGTATGTTATCACAAAGAATGTCATGTAATATGATGTTACCTGGTAATTTGTTTGATCCACCATCATAACTGACTTATTATTTGCTTCCTTTTGTATTCCATCCAACATTTTGGTTACATATGTTATTAAGGGGCCGTTGGAAGTTTCTAGCATTTTCCTCACCTTGACAATCCTTTTTGTCATATATTCTCTGATATACTCTAAACATGTTATGACAGGCTTGTCCCTTGCTCCATCCAGTTGTTTGTTGAAAGATTCACGTGGGTTTTCAATATCACATCACATTTTGCCCTTCGTAAAAAATACAATCTTAACCAACTTTTTGGTGGGATCTCATTAAGATAGGAAAAAAATCAAGGTTAACTTTCTTTATCTCCTCCATAGCATTTTTGAAATAAGGGAAATAAGTGGCAGAGACTACCCTATAAAACATGCCTTTAAACACATCTCCACGCCATTCTTGCCTCATGTTTTCATGAACGTGTATACAAAAAACCCTATGCTCAGCTTTAGGGAAAAAATTTTCTAGAGATGGAATGAGTCCCTATAAGTTTCAAGATAACACTTTAATACACTATGAGTTTGCATATAAGTTGTAACAAAAGTTGATTAAGACAATCCTTTTGTTGGTCACTAAGAAAAGTGAAGTTAGTATCAGTAGGCAAGTGAAGATCGTCTCCAAGGTTCTTTAAGAATCATTTTCATGACTAATAACATTCATGTTCCACAAATGCAACTAGATACATGCAATTGTTACCATCCACACCAACAATAGTCAGCATCTGACCCGGATATTTCCCTTTCATGAAACATACATCCAACCCAGAAGTTCTCTCCCAAGAATTTTAAAACCTCAAATCAAACTAGCATAACATATATAAATTCTCTTGAACTGCCTAATTGGACTTCTAGGGTCAGAACATGGTTCCACGTCTAATTTGATGGAACTCCGAGGGGTTGCTTTTAGCAACTCATCAATATAGGATCTTAGGATGTTGTATTGTTTGGTGAAATACCCATCCTTCTTATTTCTAGCTACTGTCTTAGATGTTCTCACCTTTCCTTATGATACTTGGACTTGGTGCTTCTACTAAATTTTTTTCTTCAGAGATTTTGCAGCTATGCTGGGATTGGTTTCAAGCTCCGACTCTATCTCGGCTATTTTCGACATGGTGTATAGACCAATAGATCTGCTTTTGAGACACTGATGTTGGCGAGAGATGGTCTTCACACACGAACTGCCTTAAATGGAGGCTCTTGATATCTGCATTGCCCAAGGTCAAATGGGTTAAATGTGTCGTTTTTTGTACCTGTTTACCCTTTTAGTTTTTGCTTACTTGCTGCATTTGACCACTGAACAACAATCAAATTGGGATTTGTCCCCAAACATATAACTCTATACCTTAGCGGATAAGTTTCTTGATGTAAAGATCTCTTCTTGCATTAACATCATAATTTTTACCATCACATTCAACTCATCCTTTGTTTATATTGGTTGACTAACATAGATGGGGCAATTATCATTCACATTACTAGTTTGCTTCCCCCTCAAACTTCTTTACCACACTATTTAACACACTCAGGCTCTCATCATCAGAGCTCTCATAATCATCCATGTCAGAATTTAACCGATTTTCATCACTATTGTTATTATATGTATCTTCATCCACGTTATAATAAGCAACTTTATATAGCCTCATGTTAATTTCTACATATTCCAATGAATTTTCAAATTCTAATGTATAATTAGGATCTGAATAACTACCATCTGGTCCATCATATTCATCATTATCCTCATTATCACCATCTCCAACATTACTACCACACAATTCTACCTCACCCTCTGTTTGACGGCTTTTTTGTATGGACCGATTTCACCATCAGGCATGCTAATATCACTAACAAATCCTGAATTTTGTATCACATTGGTTTGTCCGTATTCAATATACATTTGAAAAATGTTATAACCACCTCTAACAAAATCACATATGTATTCAAACTGGTAAGCTTCATCCAAAGGCTTAAGACCCAAATTCAAACAAACACACGGTTCTTTGTAATGATAATGAAAGTAATAAACTTGACCACGACCATATTATAACTTACAAACAACTTCTTCAAAATCCATTACAAAATTTATCAACCTCGATGTAGTCAATGAAGCTTAATTTAGCTCCCTCATAACTTAATTCAGGATGATTAATGAACTCACCTCCATGGAACAATTTTATGGTAAACATTGTGTTACAATCACCTCTAAGTACCATTAATCAATCAATAATACTAATAAATTGAAAATTTTGGTAAAAAAAACATAACCACTATTCACTTATCGTATAGATCATCGGGCTCAAAATACTCACTGCCTTATATTGTATGAAGCAGCCTACATTTCGACTTCCAAATCACTAAAGGACCTCGAACTGATGATAAATTGAAGAGTCGAGCTCCCAATTATAGGGATACAGAGAGGATAAGAAGACGAAGACCGTATTTTGACCTACCTTTTCGTCTAAACTAGAGGAGAGAAGTGTACTATAAGGTTTTTTGTGCAAAAAGACTATTTGCCCTTTCCGGGATTCCGTCAATGGGTCAAATGACAGTCAACTGACGGCAGGAGCAATAATGTGCCCGCCTGAAAACTATAATAGCACAAACCAATCAATTTGAGAATGAGACATGTATAGCGCCTGCCCATACAACATAAAGGCATAGATAATAAATTTCTCCTTTGAATATTTCTTGAGCCTAGTTACATGCTTGATTAGCTCCATATGGTAGGTAGGCTTCGGGAAGGACGTTCATGGGTACCAAATCCTACATTGCCATTGAGACATGGATTATCTTATACATGGTGTCGGTAAGCATTATTCGTCTTATTGAGGTACCAAATGGTGATCAAAGCCTCACTCATCTTTTGTTTGTCGATGGTGCAGTATTATTGGGTAGGTGGTTCGAAACCAATATCTTGAATATGGCCATATTATTAATGAGATTTTTATCTTGTTTCAGGTCTAAAGAATAATCTAAAAAATGCAATCTTTTTGGGATTAATATAGTGGATTCAGAAGTAACACGCATGACGACCTGATTGCATTGCAGAACTGGGGAAGTTCACTTTCTCCTATGTTGGCCTTCGTGCCGGGGGGGGGGGGGGCATGAATCCGGAAGCCGCTTAACAATGTTTTCTAAGCATGATTATCAAATCGGTTTTTGAAACCTAGCCTATTTATTTTTTCTCGTTATATCATTCCCCGGCCCATGTGTTGGAACATTTATAAAAGATTAGAAGGGACTTTATTTGGGGTAGTACATCGGAGAAGCGTAAATTACATTGAATTAATTAGGAAAGGGTAGCGAGTAATAAAAAATTAGGTGGGCTCGATCTTTACTCCCTTCGGGATTTATATATTAGCTTAATAGCCAATTGGTGGTGAAGATTTAAAACCGGGCCGGGGTGTTTTGTAGAATGGTAGTTTTAGGAATACACTTTAATGCTACGTGTATCTCCCTTTCCCTAGCAAATTCTTATTAATTAGGGCGTGGAACGAAATTATCATAATAAATGGGGTCCTTTTAGAAAGTAATGTATCTCTCTAACGACTTGATCAAATGCATGGCTGGCGATGGAAAGAATATTACCTTTTAGCTCAAGACTTGGGTGGGGGTCAAGACACTTCCATTTGCTTCCGGTTCAATGCCCTCTTCAGTCACAAGTGAGAAAACCGATCTATGGTCTAAAATAAAGTGAGTGACGACCTGACCATTAACTGATGGGTGTGGACGTGGACTAGAGAACCCTCCTCCCTCGTGGACGTGGAGATTAAAAGGCGTACATTTCTATGTGTCAAAATAGAGAGAAATTGATAGTACTCGATTAGGAAACATGGTGTCATTTTTCTTGTTGAGACGATTAATTGGATGTAATTGCATGTTGTACTCAACAAGTCTATGGCAAGTATTTCACGCGGTTTGTTTGTTACAATTTGGTGCATTTAGAAGGCTAGAAACGATTTAGTAAAAGACAAGCTTAATTGGCAATTATGGTGGGGGAAATTAAGACTCTTGGATATATTTGAACCAAAAATCGATCAAAAGGGGGATGGTTAACTTGGGGATATTGAAGGGGTTTTGTGGTTTAATCATGTGTTTTCCTGAAGGTGGGTTGTTGTATGTGTTCTGGTAATATGTTGGTGTAAGTGGTCGGCATTTTGGCAGTGCATATACTAAAGCTATTTAGGGGTGTTTGGGATTGTTTATTTTAGCCAACTTATAACTTAATGAAAAGTCATAAGAAGCTTTTATATGGAATCCTAAACACACCCTTAGTTCGGTTGTTTAATAAAAAAAAGCTCTTAAATAATAATCTGTACATTAACAAAATTGATAATTCATTAGAAAAGACAAAACCTTTAAAATACCAACATATCGACAGATTTTAGATATATGTCCTGCAGACAACATAAATTCTCATAAAAAAAAGAAACCTTTATAATCTATATATATTATCGATAGATTTTAGATATATGTCTGCAGACAACATAAATTCTCATAAAAAAAGAAACCTTTATAATCTATATATATTATTTAACTAAAAGTAACAGACAAAGATAGGTGTGTAATATAAAATCATACTAGTAAATCATACTAGGTGTGTAATATAAAATCATACTAGTTTTGCGTAATAGTAATCATAGATTTAAAACAGTTGTGACTTGTGGCTACCAAAACATTCGTATAAACCTAAAAATATAACAATCTTATCTTTTTGTAATACTTAAAACAGTTGTGGCTACCAAAAAAGATAAAATAGAAGTGGAATATTTAGCTTCCAAAATAAGCTTTTTATGTCCGTTGGTGGAAAGCTGAAACGGAAAATAACGTAAAGTTAACGGAGGAAATGTATAGGAGCACAGTGGTAGGGTGTTTTGACTGGTGTGGCGGTACGATATCTGTGACGGCGAAAAGACTGCAGTTACGGTGACAGACAGCCTACTTCTACTTCAATAGCAGTCACTTAACATCTACTTGTTTATAGATATGCAATTTAACTTTAAGATTGATATATATAAGGAGGGTTATTTTGAGAACCATGGTGAGCTTTAAAA
>NW_027500962.1:0-23075 GCF_021521415.1 Bidens hawaiensis
AGGCTTCGAGTGGTGGAGGGTGTGACAACTGCCCTATCCGACCCGACCCAGGTACCCGTTTTCGAATCCGATTCTTTTTATGATTTAAAATTTATTTATTAATCTTTGTAAATTTAACATTAAATAAATTATATATATATTTTTATATTACTTAATAATAATAATAATAATAGTATTAATTTCTTCCCGCCTCTTTCTCTTTGCTTGTCCTTTGGCTCTTCCCGCCTAAGGATGTCTGCGCAGCTCCACGCGCCAGACTCCTTACAAGGAAGCCTGCGTGAAGACCAGTTGTTCCTGCGATACGCGAGGCGAACTGTTCTCGCAGCGCGCTAAGAATTTTAGTTCTTCTCGCAGCGCGCTAAGAACGGTAGTTCTTCCCGCGACGCGCTAAGAACTGTAGTTCTTTTCGCAGCGCGCTAAGAACGGTAGTTCTTCCCGCGACGCGCTAAGAACTGTAGTTCTTCTCGCAGCGCGCTAAGAATTGTAATTCTTCCCGCGGTGCGCTGAGGATTGTAGTTCTTCCCGCGGCGCGCTAGGAATTATTCGGTCTGCCTTCGCCCTCGCGCGTGCGCTCGAGCCTTCTCGCGCTAAACCTCAAGTCTTTTCTTCTGTTTTATCCAGCCTGTTTGCTTTGTGATATCTTATCTTCTGTGCTGTTGACCTAACCTGCCTTATGTCTGAAAAGCCACTTTCGGCGCAGCATGCGCACCAACCCTATTGGTTAGCAGAAAAAGTGACTGACATTATCTTTTGAGATCTGCTTTTCCAGTACCTTTATTTGACTCCTCCCATGCTTTATTCTGTTCCTGTCAGCCTTTTTCCCTTGTCCCCTGCAGCTACCATATCTTTTGATATCTTTTACTGTTCTGATCTTTTGCTTTTTGATATCTTTTGCTTGATCCTGTAGAAGACCTTTTCCCCTTTTTCTAGGGATTGTGTTCCCTAGGGTTTTCCTATATATAAGACTACTTTCTTTATACTTAAACACTACACACACAAACTCTTAATTTCCTTCTCCTTGCTCTCTGCCGTTGTTCCTCAGCCGCTTCTCCTCTCTTTGCCTCCGTTTTCTCCTCTGTCCTCCCTGCATTTCCGGTAATATATATATATAATAATTTGTTTAAGATACATATTACTAATGGTTACATATATTCAAGACTTAAAACCAATCGATAAACCAATAAACTCTTATTTATAGGTTAACTTGTGCTTGTTTAAAAGTTGGTTCTTGCTTTAGCTTTCAACGCACCGTTTACATGTGAGTAATCTCGTACCTAATCCCTTTTTATTTTTAACGTTTTGGGATGTTCATGTGTTCGTACAAACTTGAGTCTTAAACTTGTTTATGAACTTTCGTCGCGCAGTATCCCATGTGTAGGGACGTTTACTTGGCTGTTTATTTGTATGTGTGAATCATTAACCGCTTTGTTCGGCCTATTCCGAAGTTTTCATGGATCCATTAGATGAACACGGGAGACCTATCGTTTACGGTTTTCTTTTGTTTTCACGTGCACAGTTTTCTTGTTTTTGTGCTCAATTGGGAGCACGGATTGAACTATGAGCTATGATCTATTTAGGCTTGATCACAATCTGATTACACCCTTGTTAAACACCAGATTTACACATGTTGCGCGCAGATCTATTATTATCTATTTATATCTATTAAACTTGATTTCTCACCGACACGCAAGTGTTGACGTTTTATTTTAACACATGTTCAGGTTTGCTGTAGCTGTTTCTGGAAGCTTGAGGACACATAGGATGTTTTCTTTTCTTTTGGACCTAGTTTAAAATGTAACAAGACAAGTTTATGTTATTTGAATATTTTGAATTATAATATATTGATTTATGTTATCTTGTGATTGCGTTGCGCGTGCGCGATAAATGTGTATTAATAAATTTTGACACCAAATAGTGTCACGAGTAATGAAACAATACGTGGCGCCCCGATGTATAATCCGCCATCGGTCGGGGTGTTACAGATTGGTATCAGAGCTCCGTGACTTTAGGATAGGTGGTTAGACGTAACGACCTAGAATACCTAAGAGTCCCTTCTCGCGCAAGAGAAATATCTCATGTTTGCGCGCTAATTGTTATTTACTCGATATTTATAAAATATGCTGGCGCATACGCAGCACTTGATTTCATGTTTTATTCGCGATCTTTCGATTTTTATTAAATTTCAATTTATTTCTTTACTTACATATTCGTTTGTTGTGGGGATTGAAAATCCGAGAAGTCATGGTGGTACATGAATAGTTGATTTTCAATTACCATTAACGTTATGTTTTAAATTGAAGATTTGAAAAGTCATGGTGATACATGAATTGTCAATCTCCAATATTCATTTACTCGATATTTTAAATTGAAGATTTGAAAAGTCACGGTGATACATGAATTGTCAATCTCCAATATTCATTTACTCGATATTTTAAATTGAGAATTCGGAAAGTCATGTTGATGCATGAATTGTCGATTTTCAATTCGAATTCATTGCCTGTATTAAGTTCGCATTTAAATTCATTATTTACTTCAAAATTTGATAGCATTTAACTTCGCGAAACAAGCTTTACGACGATATACTTTGCGCTAAAATGATTTTCCATACCAAGATATTAACAAAAATTAAAACTTTTATAGAATGCCTCCGCTATCTCGCCGTCATCAGAGGAGAGAAGCCTCGCGCAGGCGTAGACAGCAACGTTCCCAGGAAATGGCCGCCGCGATAGCCCAAGCCTTAAACCAAAATAATCCCAACCCCTCCGGATACAATATTAAATCCTTTAATGCGGGTAACCCTCCGAAAATTCACAGGACTTGAAGGAGCCACCGTAATGCTCCAATGGCTCGAGAAAATTGAGAACACTTTCCTCCATACCCAATGCCCTCCAGACAAACGAACCTTATATGCCTCTAGTGTCCTGGAATCAAGGTCGCTTACTTGGTGGAACGGAGTAGCTCATGCGCGTGGCGCAGAGGCTGCTTCTAGCATGCTCTGGGAGGAATTCAAGGAAATCTTGACGCGAGAATTCTGCCCTCCCAACGAAGTAAAGCGCCTGGAGGAAGAGTTTTGGAACCTGAAACAGTACAGTGGCGAAGCGAGCGAGTACGCGACGCGCTTCCACGAACTAAGTTTGCTTGTCCCACACCTAGTTACCCCTTCCCGCCGAGCCATCGAGAAGTTTCTTGAGGGTCTTCCCATGGAAATTCAAGACTCTGTATGGGCCAGGAACCCAGCAACCCTTTCTGACGCCATCGAGTTGGCCGCTGTGCTCAGCGACAACCATGTCAGGGCAGGAACCCTGTTCCTGCGGGGAGCCGAGAAGACCAAACTCACCAAGACTGTCCCAGAACCAACAGAAACCAAGCCAGAACCCTCAAACCGTAACAACCTCAAGCGCAGGCACAAAGCCTATGCGCTTACCAACCCGCCCATTGTCCAGCAACCCGCCTACCAACCTCCAGTATACGCTCCTAACCCACTGTCACCCTACCCAACACCCCCTGTAGTCCATAACTATGCCTTAACCAATCCCGCACTCCCTGCCCCGCCAACTAAGAAACCCTACACAGGAAACCAACCGTTTTGCCCAATCTGTAGACTTCATCACCCAACTCACACCCCGTGTCGACAATGTAACCGATGTGGCCGCGTTGGCCACTCTGCTGAGTACTGTAGAGTCCCTTCCGCCAACCCAACTGCGCAAACACCACCAGCCTACCTTCAGAACCCACAACCAACATACCCTAATCCACGACCCAGGTCGTGCTATAACTGCGGTGATCCCAGTCATTTCCGGAACGCGTGCCCGAGACTGCAAGTTCAAATTACGCAAGCGAATCCGGTTAACCAAATTTCGAACCAAGTGACGCGCGGACGAGCTTTTAACATAACCGCGCACCAAGCGCAAGCGAATAATGACGTGGTTAATGGTACATTTTTACTTAACGGACATTATGCATCTATACTCTTTGATACTGGCGCCGATAGAAGTTTTATTTCTCGCGCATTTGAGCAGAAACTTGCGCGACCGCGCATAAACTTAAGCGAAAACTTTTCAGTTGAATTGGCTAATGGTGAAACTATTTTAATAAACTCCGTAATCAAAGATTGCACGCTTAACCTTAACGAAAACGATTTTCTGATCGACCTCATCCCCATGCCTCTTGGAAGTTTTGATGTTATTATTGGTATGGATTGGCTCTCGCAAAACCGCGCTGAAGTTATTTGCGCCAAGAAGTTGATTCGCATCCCTCGAGAAAATGGTGATCTTTATATCTACGGCGAGAAACCGTCTAACGGTCTTAAACTTATGTCTTGCGCTGACACCCGAAGACTCTTGCGGAAGAAATGTATCGCATTCTTAGCCCATATGGTCAAACCCGATGAAGGAAAGAAGAAACTTTGTGAAATCCCTATCGTGCGTGACTTTCCTGAAGTCTTTCCCGATGATCTTTCTGGTTTACCTCCCGTTCGGGAAGTCGAGTTTCGTATTGATCTTGTCCCTGGTGCTTCCCCCGTAGCCAAATCTCCTTATCGTCTTGCACCCGCTGAGATGCAAGAATTAGCAAGTCAACTTCAAGAGTTGACCGATAAAGGATTCATTCGCCCTAGCTCTTCGCCCTGGGGTGCTCCGGTGTTGTTCGTTAAAAAGAAAGACGGTTCGTTTCGCATGTGTATCGATTACCGCGAGCTGAACAAGCTCACCATTAAGAACCGGTATCCCTTACCGCGTATTGACGACCTCTTTGATCAACTCCAAGGTGCCTCTTGTTTTTCCAAAATCGATCTCCGTTCTGGCTATCACCAGTTGCGTATCCGCGAAGAGGATATTCCCAAGACTGCCTTTCGAACTCGCTATGGCCATTTTGAATTCTTGGTCATGTCCTTCGGTTTAACCAACGCACCCGCTGTTTTCATGGATCTAATGAATCGGGTGTGTAGGCCTTTCTTGGATAAATTCGTGATTGTGTTTATCGATGACGTTCTGATTTATTCCAAAACCAAGGCCGAGCATGAGCAACATCTTCGGTTGGTGTTGCAAAAGCTTCGAACCGAACAACTCTATGCCAAACTCTCCAAGTGTGAATTTTGGTCGGATGAAGTACAGTTTCTTGGTCATGTTGTAAACAAGATGGGTATTCATGTCGACCCATCCAAGATTGAAGCAATCAAGAACTGGATTACGCCATCCACTCCTACCGAAATCCGTTCCTTTTTGGGCTTAGCTGGTTACTACCGGCGATTTATTTCGAACTTCTCAAAGATCGCTTTGCCTTTAACAGCTTTAACGCACAAAGGCAAACCGTATAATTGGGGCTCGAAGCAGGAAGAAGCCTTTCTGACGCTCAAGCGACTGTTGTGCGAAGCTCCTGTTCTAGCGTTACCTGAGGGTACTGACGATTTTGTCGTGTATTGTGATGCCTCCAACCAAGGTCTCGGTTGTGTACTTATGAAACGAGGCAAGGTTATCGCTTACGCGTCTAGGCAACTCAAGATTCACGAAAAGAATTATACGACTCACGACCTCGAACTTGGCGCAGCTGTATTTGCTTTAAAAATCTGGAGACACTACCTTTATGGGACTAAGTGTATCATTTACACAGACCATAAAAGCCTTCAGCACATTTTTGATCAAAAGGAACTTAACATGAGGCAACGCCGATGGAACGAACTCATCAGCGATTACGATTGTGAGATCCGATATCACCCTGGAAAGGCTAATGTTGTAGCTGATGCGCTCAGCCGCAAACCCTGCCAGCTTAACTGTATCTTGCCGCGCACGCAGCTTCACTTCGCGCCGATTCAAAGCAATCTTGAATCATGCATTCGTGACGCGCAGCGCGCATTCATCAGCAATGGCAACCTTCGCGCCGAGTTAGCGTGTGGCGCGGAAGCGCATTTTGTCCCTAATCTGAGTGGAATTCTCTGCTATCTCAATCGCATCTGGATTCCCAATGATGAGAATCTTCGCTCTGTCCTTCTGAGTGAAGCGCACAAATCTCGGTATTCCGTTCATCCTGGTGCTGACAAAATGTACAAAGATTTGCGCCTTTCTTATTGGTGGCCTGGTATGAAAAAGGATATTGCTGTGTTCGTAGCTAAATGCCTAACTTGTTCTAAGGTAAAAGCTGAACATCAACGCCCATCTGGTTTGCTTGAACAACCTGAAATTCCTACGTGGAAATGGGAAGGTATAGCAATGGACTTTATCACCAAGTTACCCTTGACCGCAAGCAAACATGATAGCATTTGGGTAATAGTGGATCGATTGACCAAGTCTGCCCACTTTCTGCCCATTCGTGAAACCTACCGTGTTGAACAACTTGCGCATCTTTATGTCAAAGAGATTGTCTGCCGTCATGGTACTCCCTTGAGCATCATATCCGATCGCGATGGCCGTTTTATATTTCGCTTTTGGAAATCTCTCCAAACTGCGTTAGGAACTCGTTTGGACATGAGTACTGCATATCATCCTCAGACTGACAGACAGTCTGAGCGAACCATCCAAACCCTTGAGGATATGCTTCGATCTTGTGTTCTTGATTTTGGAGGTAATTGGGATTCACACCTACCTCTGATCGAGTTCTCTTATAATAACAGCTATCATTCCAGCATCGGTATGGCCCCATTTGAAGCACTTTACGGTCGAAAGTGCCGCTCACCGATTTGTTGGAGCGAAGTGGGTGAAGTTCAAATCACAGGACCCGAACTAGTTCAAGAGACAACCGATAAAATCGCCAAGATCCGTGATCATCTGCTGACTGCCAGAAGCCGACAGAAGAGTTACGCAGATCGCAGGCGGAAGCCTCTCGAATTTCAAGTTGGTGATCTTGTTCTCCTCAAAGTGTCGCCCTGGAAGGGTGTTGTCCGCTTTGGGAAGAAAGGTAAGCTTGCGCCTCGTTATGTTGGTCCGTTCAAGATTCTCGCGCGCGTAGGAAAAGTTGCCTACGAACTTGACCTGCCGCCCGCGCTCAGCAATGTGCATCCAACGTTCCATGTATCCAATCTCAAGAAATGTCTAGCTGACGAGAACCTTCACATACCACTTGATGAAGTTCAAGTTGATGAATCTATGCATTTCGTTGAGAAGCCTGTTGAGATTATGGATCGCGAGGTAAAGCAAACCAAGCGCAGTCGCATTCCTATTGTTAAAGTTCGTTGGCAGTCCAAGCGCGGAGCCGAGTTCACTTGGGAAAGGGAAGATCAGATGAAGATCAAGTACCCGCACATTTTCTCTGCGCAACCTACTTCGAGATAAATTTCGGGATGAAATTTCTTAAAGTAGGGGAGACTGTGACAACTGCCCTATCCGACCCGACCCAGGTACCCGTTTTCGAATCCGATTCTTTTTATGATTTAAAATTTAATTATTAATCTTTGTAAATTTAACATTAAATAAATTATATATATATTTTTATATTACTTAATAATAATAATAATAATAATAATAATAATAATAATAATAATAATAATAGTATTAATTTCTTCCCGCCTCTTTCTCTTTGCTTGTCCTTTGGCTCTTCCCGCCTAAGGATGTCTGCGCAGCTCCACGCGCCAGACTCCTTACAAGGAAGCCTGCGTGAAGACCAGTTGTTCCTGCGATACGCGAGGCGAACTGTTCTCGCAGCGCGCTAAGAATTTTAGTTCTTCTCGCAGCGCGCTAAGAACGGCAGTTCTTCCCGCGACGCGCTAAGAACTGTAGTTCTTCTCGCAGCGCGCTAAGAATTGTAATTCTTCCCGCGGCGCGCTGAGGATTGTAGTTCTTCCCGCGGCGCGCTAGGAATTATTCGGTCTGCCTTCACCTCGCGCGTGCGCTCGAGCCTTCTCGCGCTAAACCTCAAGTCTTTTCTTCTGTTTTATCCAGCCTGTTTGCTTTGTGATATCTTATCTTCTGTGCTGTTGACCTAACCTGCCTTATGTCTGAAAAGCCACTTTCGGCGCAGCATGCGCACCAACCCTATTGGTTAGCAGAAAAAGTGACTGACATTATCTTTTGAGATCTGCTTTTCCAGTACCTTTATTTGACTCCTCCCATGCTTTATTCTGTTCCTGTCAGCCTTTTTCCCTTGTCCCCTGCAGCTACCATATCTTTTGATATCTTTTACTGTTCTGATCTTTTGCTTTTTGATATCTTTTGCTTGATCCTGTAGAAGACCTTTTCCCCTTTTTCTAGGGATTGTGTTCCCTAGGGTTTTCCTATATATAAGACTACTTTCTTTATACTTAAACACTACACACACAAACTCTTAATTTCCTTCTCCTTGCTCTCTGCCGTTGTTCCTCAGCCGCTTCTCCTCTCTTTGCCTCCGTTTTCTCCTCTGTCCTCCCTGCATTTCCGGTAATATATATATATATAATAATTTGTTTAAGATACATATTACTAATGGTTACATATATTCAAGACTTAAAACCAATCGATAAACCAATAAACTCTTATTTATAGGTTAACTTGTGCTTGTTTAAAAGTTGGTTCTTGCTTTAGCTTTCAACGCACCGTTTACATGTGAGTAATCTCGTACCTAATCCCTTTTTATTTTTAACGTTTTGGGATGTTCATGTGTTCGTACAAACTTGAGTCTTAAACTTGTTTATGAACTTTCGTCGCGCAGTATCCCATGTGTAGGGACGTTTACTTGGCTGTTTATTTGTATGTGTGAATCATTAACCGCTTTGTTCGGCCTATTCCGAAGTTTTCATGGATCCATTAGAAGAACACGGGAGACCTATCGTTTACGGTTTTCTTTTGTTTTCACGTGCCAGTTTTCTTGTTTTTGTGCTCAATTGGGAGCACGGATTGAACTATGAGCTATGATCTATTTAGGCTTGATCACAATCTGATTACACCCTTGTTAAACACCAGATTTACACATGTTGCGCGCAGATCTATTATAATCTATTTATATCTATTAAACTTGATTTCTCACCGACACGCAAGTGTTGACGTTTTATTTTAACACATGTTCAGGTTTGCTGTAGCTGTTTCTGGAAGCTTGAGGACACATAGGATGTTTTCTTTTCTTTTGGACCTAGTTTAAAATGTAACAAGACAAGTTTATGTTATTTGAATATTTTGAATTATAATATATTGATTTATGTTATCTTGTGATTGCGTTGCGCGTGCGCGATAAATGTGTATTAATAAATTTTGACACCAAATAGTGTCACGAGTAATGAAACAATACGTGGCGCCCTGATGTATAATCCGCCATCGGTCGGGGTGTTACAGAGGGTTTGGAAATTTGGTGAAGAGTGAGCATGTTTCGGGTGTCTTGCGTAGTTGGGTCTTCTTGAGTTGGGTTGATAGGGTTTGTTGGATTTTGGTCGTTTGAGTGAGTTAGGCTTAGATGACTCGTGTCGGTAGTGGTTGGGCTATTAGGATGATGCTTGCTTATTTGAGTTCGGGTAAGTTGATGGGTTGGGTAAGTCGATCTTGACTAGCTTGGGTTGAGATTTGGTTTATACATGTATTTTGTAAGGAGTGTTTGGGTTGCTATTTTGATATCAAGTTCTATGTTGGATGGGAACGGTGTGGCGATATGGTTTGTGATTTGACATAGCAAGGATCGAACGATCGAGTCGTAGTTGGGTAAACTTTGGTTTGTATAAGTCCAAGGCATTTGTAAGTGTGTTTGTCGGTGTCTTTGAAGTATTAGGATGGTGAGTTTGATAGGTTTTTGTGGCGCAGAAGTGTCGGTAGTTAAGGCCTTTTGTTGGGTTGATTTCGTATATCTTGGACTTGCATGGGGTTTGGGTAGGTGAGGATATAACGTTGATATGTTAGGTTTCGTTCATATTGAGGAAAGATTTGAGTGCTCGGGAAACTTTTGAAGTGGAAGGGTGGTTTGATTTAAGACGGTAGTTTGAGATGAATTGCGGGTGTTTGGGAACTTATAGTTGTGTCCAGGGAGATTTTTTTTTGACTAATAATAAGTATTAAATTGAAAATATCATAATTTATAATTAATGTTTAAAACATCCCTGAAAACTTTTGATAATTAAAATTACAAGTTAATATATATATAAATATATATATATATATATGTTATATAAATAGATTTTTTATTATTATTTTATTTTTATTATTTTTTTATTTTAGGAGCAAATTAAAATTTTGCTTATGAGGAGTTTAAATTAAGTGAATTGAATGTTAAAATTTGTTATGAGGTCTCAATATTGAATGATGAATGTTGTTTAGGGAATACAAAGTTGGGCATTAATTTTTTTTTATCAAATTCGTTACTTAATATCGTGTAACGAAAATATCATGGTAAGTTAAAATGAATGGCATTGTAAATCGAGAAATCACAAGTAAACGATTTTTTATTCTTTAAAGTAGAATTTCTATGAAGTTTTGCATGAGAGTTTCAAGAAGATTACAAGCTATAAGTTTTGTGTCTTTCTTGAAAAATCATGGCAAGACTATCATAAGAATTTTAAAACGCGGAAAATCGTATGATGTAAATTTTTATTTGTGAAAATTTATAATGAACCAAAGATTGCATGATGAAAGTTGTTATGAAAATACATTTGGGTAGCGAAAATCCTACCACGTGTATTATATAATGTAGTATAATTAAAAATGTCGTGAGAAGTTTAAATAATTAAAATTTTGAAGTGATCGTCCAAAATAAACGGAATAGTTATAAAAATAAAATATTAAAATTTTGAAGTGATAGTCCAAAATAAACGGAATAGTTATAAAAATAAAATTTTATAAAATTTTTGTACAATAACTTTAAAGATAATTGAAAGTTTATACAATAAGAAATTTGCTTGAAAAGTTAAGGTGAAATTTATCATAAAACTTTCTTAATATGATGAAATTTATATCATACGATTTTCGTTTGTAAATAGTCTTAATGAAAATAAATGGCATATTAAAAATCATTATGAATAGATCAAACTACATATATACATATATTTATTATTATTATTATTATTATTATTATTATTATTTTTACTTATATAGGAGATATTTTAATGGACGAAATTTGCAATAAAAGTCCTTGTGAAATCAAAATGAAAAAATTGGTGTAAAACTTTGCCATATAAAATCGAGATATAAAAGAATTATTTACAATAAAAATATATATATAAAATTTATAAATGAAGACTTGTGATAAGAATTTATAACAAAATAAAGGACAAATGGTTTAAATTCTTGAAACGTAATAATAATGTTTTAGGTTTAAAGGTAGAAAAATCGTGCATAAACCACCATGACTTGATATTCCGACACTAAAAACCTTTTTACAAAATTACCATGTAGGGGTCTAAACATGTGCACGTACCACGGCGTCTTTTTCATGTTTTCGAATCAAATAACGATTGTAAAAAAATATAAAAAATCGGAATACAACGTCATGTCAAAACACTAGTCCACGAACCACCGTGGTTCTATTGTTTCAACACTGAAAATTAGGATGGCGAGCGGAACGCTCGCATTCGACAACTTAAAGTGGTCATCCTATAAGAGACAATCTTTAAGGAGATTTGAAACAACGGGATCCAAGTTAAGCTCGTGATCCATAATACACAATAAAAACTAATGTTTTTGCGTTTTAAGGTAAGGATACCTTGGAGTACTATGAAAGTGTGTGTACGTGTATATTTATGATTTGATGAAATAAATTAGTACATAAATAAACAAGTGTAATGAACAATCGAGTAGGGTAAACACGTATAGGCAAACACGTATAAGGACCCTAAAGTAAAGACTATACTAGGTCGTTACGTCTAACCACCTATCCTATAGTCTTGGGGATCTGATACCAATCTGTCACACCCCGACCAAAGGCGGCGGAACATGCCGAGGTGCAACCGATTGTCCAAAATACAAGACACTATTAAAGCGACAATATTTAATCAACTCATTTTATTTCATAAAATCAATAAACAACACATCTTGTTCATACAAACAAACTTAATACAAGTAAACATATATTGTTCATTTTGCTAATATCCTAATAGTCTTGGTAACGTTTTTCATCAAGTCCTCAAGTGTCAATAAGAGTCAAACCTGTAACAATGCATAAAATAATATTTGTCAACACGTATGTTGGTGAGCAATTTCATAGTTCGAGTATATATAATATGAGCGAAATCCACAAACGTATATGAGAGTATAAATAAAAGCACCAATCGTGGTATATAAAACATATGTAATGAGGATCCTTTCTAATCGGTAACAACCGACATACTCGAATAATGAGGCCCTATTCTACTAGCACAAGGCTAAGTAGTTAGGGGAGCGTATGATCATACTTAATGAGGCTCAACAACAACATAAAAATAAACACTCGTGCACGTAAAGCATATGAGGCATATAACACACAAAAGAGCAAGTATTCTAAGTATCATACACCCTAAAGTTTGTGCTTTGAGAAAAGTGTATAATAAATCATTCTTGTTTTGAATAAGTTTGCATGTTACCCCCAAAATATAAAAGTGAAAACGGGGATGAAATGTACTCACCTCGATTGATGAATCGAGAAATAATAAATGATCGAAATGTAGGAGGCTTGCGAACGAAACGAACGAATTCGACTTGAAAGCTAATTGAAAACGAATAAATAATATATTAATGAACTTGAACTTTAGTTGAAACTACATTTGAAACATTGAACGAGAAGGTTCGGTTGTTAATCGGGTTATCGGTTAATTTGTTAACGATTAGGGACTCGTACTTAAATAATAATTTAAATTAAAATAATATTATTTTATTGGGCTTTTAAATAACTAAAACAATATTAAATAGAAACAAGACGGGTTTAAATCAAGAGTTCGGTTTTATAAAAATGGAATGATAATAAAGCTTATAACAATATTATTAATTAATAATGATAGTAATGATAATAATAATAATTCTATAAAAATATGTTATATATATATAAGATAATGATGGTAATAATAATAAAAATAATTATTATTAATATTTATATATAGTATAATACTAATAATAATAGTTAAAGAATAAAAATCTTAGTATTAATTAAAGTGTTGTTGACAAAAATAATAAAAATAATAAATAATATTGATAGTAAATAATGATACCATACTCGATGTTGGTTCGATTTCTAAACGAATTCAAGAAATAAATATAATAATATTATTGCTAATAATTAGTGATAAAAATATGATTTTAATAGATAATAATAATATGATCTTTAATAATAATAACAACAATTTTAATATTTATAATAAATAAATATAATAGTAAGTTATACGCAATAATACTAATAATAATTTTTATGTATTGATATTAGTACTAATAGTAATAATAAATTTGTTAAGTACAAAAATAATACCAAAACCGGTCTAGGATGAGACTCGAACCCGTGTCGTCTTGTTCAACAACTAACGTACCAACCAACCGAACCAAGATAACAATTTGTTAATTAAACTAATAATTAAACCCACAATTGTTAATTTACCTATTATTTGTAAATATGGTCGTCGGAGATGAAGGCTGCCGGAGACGTGGTGGGTCACCACCACCGTGCTTCATATTCTGTCGTCGGAGGTAATTCCGGCCACCGGAGGCGCGCCGGAAAAACTAATACCTAGAGTGAGAGAAGTGAGAGAGACGGGGAGAGAGAGGTTGAGAGAGAGAGTGGCGGAGAGCGAGAAAGAGAGAGAAAGAGAGAAAGAGAGAGTGCGACAGGGAGAGAGAGGGGCGGAGCTTCGATGGCCGGTTTTCCGATCACCGGAAAAACGAACCGGAGAGGGAAAAAGGGTTACCGGAAAACTGAGGGAGGAAAGTGAGGGGTGGTGGTGTCGGTTGAGGGGACGGGTGAGTTTAAGGGGTTAGGGTTTGGTGGTGGTGCGTCGGAGGTCGGTGGTGGTGTCGCCGGAGGTCGCCGGTCGCCGGAAAACGAGAGAACAAGATGGGCCGGCTGGATTATTATGTGTTAGGGTTAGGGTTTGATTATTTATATATGTATCCCATATTTACAAAACAACCCCCTTAAGTTTCAATTCAAGTTTAATATGAGTTTTAAAGGTTTTTAAAACTTATAAAGACTTTACGAAAATCATTTTGAACCCCTTATGTTTTTCTTAACGACCCTATAATATGACAAACATCGATTTATTGGTGGTCTAGGTATATAATAATATCATATAATAATTGAATAAGGAAACAAAATTGTTTAGTCGGGTTTACATAATAAAATTTTACAACGCGAATTCAATCGAGACCCGAAAGTGACGAATGTCACAATAAATATCATCAAGAGCCGTGAGATACACGATAACCTTCGGCATGAGTTGGTCGAGCATTTGTGGGATAGAAGACCCGATAATCTTGTATTAGACTAGTAATATTTTAATTATTATTAATTTAATGTTTTCAATTATTATTAATGTAATATAATGAATTTTTATTAGAAAAGTAGTATTTAAAAACAATAAAAAAATAAAAACTGGATCATGTACCGGATCAGCTAGACCACTACACCCTCTGGGGCTTGATCCTGGGGCACGTCAGCACCTACGTGTCATAAATATATTGGAACAATTGGGGGTGGATCAAGCCCCACTATCCTTAGCCTTAGTGTTTTTGTATAACAAACCACAAAATAAATTAAAGGAAAAAGTAAGGAAATGAAAGGAGAAAATTACATCCCACATTGATGGAAGAAAGAAAAAGAGAAACTTCCACCATGGTGTAAATAAGAGTGTAAGTCATTGTCCCACATCGTTAGATTATAAAACTAGTGAGTTCTTTATAAGAAAGAAAACTCATATGTTAATATTCTTATAAGACAAATCACACCCAGTGGTCCTAGCGGAGGGTGCAAAGCACCCGAACGCGCACGGGCTCGGGCGATGGGAGCAATGTGGCGCTTTGATGGCAAGACGTGGAGGTTACACAACTGACTCGGTGAAGCTATAGATTCTTCGCGATACGCAATGAATTTTGTGTATGTCCATCGCGTATCGCGATGGGCTCCAGAATTGGCTATAAATAGATTAGAATTGAGACGTTCATTCTTCGTCCAAACTCACTCTTTCTCTCTGAATTTCTTTACATACATATATATTAAGAAGATAGTATAATACTCGAGTGTCGTAGCGATATCCTATCCGATCGAAAGAAACTTATATACGCGAATCCAAAAGCTCTGCCTATTAAGGTAAGACATTGTGCCATCGTGTAAAGTTTCTAATCTCGTGATTATCGTTATGATTATTGGTTTTATACTAATCTAGATATACTACATTGTGTTTAACTTAGGTGCTTAATACCAAGACACGTTCTTTAATTGTAAACTTGCAAGGTGAGACATTCAAGTTTTTGTACAACTCACATTTGCGTGAGACAACTGTTTTTCAGACACTGTCATGATAATTTCAAAACCTATAAAACTCATGACAGATGGTCTAAATGTTTTAATTATATTTTTTAAAGTATTTTAAATACATTACAGTTATTAGGTCTTTGTAGACTTACGGGATGGTTACTACTAGCATTGTGGGGTTTTGTATACAAGGCTTGCCTACTGGGCTATTACACGTTACTTATTGGACAAGTGTTAGCCAATAAGTAATCTGACCATAGTCATAGATACGGTCGAGTGACAAGTACCTTTCGTTAATTTGTAAGTAAGCAGATGTAAAAACATCTTAATATTGTAAATGTAAAATGTGTCAGTTACAAATGAATGCACCTTACCAGTATTTCTTGCTTATCAAATATTTTTAACATGTTTCAGGTGACTTTTTAGAAACAAAGGAATGATGCCTGCGGGTTTCCAGCTTAAATAAGTGGCTTGTCACCAGAATAAGGAAACGTGTTTTGTAAATTAGGGTTTATACCTATAAAGTTATGTTTGTATCAAAATGGATTAAATTCCAAGTTTATAATAATAATAAACATGGTGTTTTTATAACTCTGATAATTTTTCCTAACTACGGTTCTGATAAAATATTCCGCTGCAAAATAATTTAATAAACACCGAAACCACTAATCAATGTTCACTGCTTTCCTCCCAAGGTATAGGGTTCGAGGGCTGTGACAGCTGAAGTGGTATCAGAGCCACTGGTTTAAGCAATATGGGTATTTTAATAATACCTAATTCTAAAATTAAGAATTAGGAAATACATGCATTAACCTATGTGTTAACCATAGAGATAAGATTCTAACCATACGTGAAAATAAATACTAATTTCTTTTGGAGTTCGTTGTTTGATTGTTTTTGCTTAATAGCATGAGTGAGCTTATAAAAGCATTCGAAAACATATCTGTTAACACTACGGATATGAAAGAAGGAAAATCCAGTGAACAACACCCCGAACCCATGGTCTTTCAAGCACAACCCATGGAACAACCTGTAGAAAAATCAAAGCCCAAAAGAAGGAGAAGACTCAAAGACTGTCAAAGAGGATTGAGAAAAAAAATAAGAAAGGAAGAACCTCAGTCATACAACCACCACCACAACCTGAACCACCAACTCATCCACAACCAATTAAACCATCACCAACTTTACCATAACCCCCTTCAACAATACCAATGCAGGGGCGACTAGGCAGATGCCTAGATGAGTGTGAAATCTTTCAGCCATAAGGTACAAACAAAGCATTAAGGTACGGACAACACACCATATAGTTTCAAAATTACCGTTGACTCCTTAAGTTTGATAGCAGTCATCATATGTTAAGTTAAGCATTTTGGATGATTTGGTTAATGGAGTTCCAATTCTTTAATTGAAGACGATGATGTCGATAATATTATATTATGTTTAGAAGACAAAGATACATTCATATTTTAGTTTGACTTTCTATAGTTAAAACCAGGATTTTAGTTTCAAAATTTAGTTTCACCTTCAAATGTCAAAATATCGAGTTAGAATTTAAGAAAAAAAAGAGGAAATTACCACCGTCCAGTGACATGTGACATATGTGCATCCTATTAAAGAACTAGAATAGTTCCTTAACTTGGACTTTATGAACCTTAAAAAATGCTTTTGATTCATGCATGAAAAATGTGATTTAGAATATTTTAAATCTCGACACCCACACCATTAACTATTCACTTAGTAAATAAAAAATTATCACATATTCACATAACTACATGGAACTATTCCAAATAAATATGGGTTTTATTAACCTAGGTTTACAAATATATGATTCTCGTCCTTATTTTTGAACAAAGAGTCAAAATTGAACACTAGCTCAACTTTTTGAATAAGATTTCCATGTTCAACTCTCACAATATGTAAAGAAAAATGCCCTTTGTAGACTTTAAAAATTTCCTAGACCCTTAAGCTACTTTTAAATGACTAAATTGCCCCTAACAGAGTAATTAAGCATTGTAGACAACATAGGGGCTACTCAGGTAACTAAATCTTGAGTATGTTTTTGTTGCTTGGGAAGTTGAAGGTAAGATACGATGATGTCAACACGACATAGGGTTTATTTCAGGTTATCTTCATACATAAATAAAAGATCACATCGGTATAGCAATGAATTGCATAGTTGTTTTAGAATATGTATACACGATACACCCCAAAATGTAAAAGCGTAAAAATGGTAGGAATAAACGAGTCACATGACCAACGGAGAATCCCCCGGATTATACTAATCGTGTAAAACGTCAAGTCATATAATGAAGACTAATAGGATCCTAGGGTTTATATTTGAATTCTGGGTTTTTAAGTGTAGATTAAAAAATTAATGATAGTCGAAGGTAAGTTTGTGAATTAAGTGGGTTTGAAAAATAAGCGAATCAATAAATAATAATTAGTTAGTTTTGAAATATATTATTTACTATTGTTTACAATATTTATAACTATTTTTTGTATCTGTAACTTTTAAAATTAACGAGTTCGGTTTTTAGACGAGTCTAAAAGAATTTTGGAATATTATTACTTTTTTAATGTAAAAACTAAAGTATAATTCTTGGAGTTTTAAAAAAACTTCTTATAATATGTTGATTTTAACGTGTGAAAAAGAGTTTTAGATTAAGCGAGTTTGAAACAAATTCGTAAGCTCGGTGAATGAATGCTTATATTTATGAAACATGATTTTAACGTGTATAAAATATAGAACAACAATTATGGGTCAGTCCTGATCTTACATTAAATGGTTAAATTAAATTAAAATCCCCAAATTTAAACCGTAAGAACCCTAAAATTGATATGATCGAAATTGATAGGTCAAAACCCTCTATGAATCAAAATTGATAAGAGGGATTTTTATAAAATGTGAAAACAAACAAAAACCCTAAGATTTAATTACATGGAGGATGATCAATAAAGATTGAAAACTTTAAGAAGTGAGCCATAGAATTCAAATTTGTTTGCAACAGATAATTGAGGCAAAATTAAGAGTGGTATTCGATTGTGCAAGGTTAGAGTAGTGGATTAGATGAGTTCATAAAGCCAAAATCGTTCAATGAGAGAGTCAATTGAATTAAATGAGTCATAAGCTTGGTCTTATGATGATTTACGAATTATTTGACTAATTTAGAAGTATTAATGTGAGCTAGAATTGTGGTAAACGTTAATAGATGTGATAACAATGAATCTAGTCAAAACATAACCGATGGAGAGATTCATGGCCGATCCGAAAGACAAGCCCGCTGATTATGAAATTTTGCGATTACAGTTTCTGCGTCGCGTGTTGCGATGCGCGATGACTAAGCCCTTCTCGTGTTGCGAACCAAAAAGAGTATGGATGTTCTTTCCAACATCTTCTATCACAAAAAGGTTGGGAGGCAGGTTTTCGAGTGTCACGACGAGCTAAAAACTCAGAAAAAAAATTGGAAATGATATATGATCCTCGGACTTTGATTAGATGTGTTGGGAACTCCAAATAATGATGTTGAATAACAATGAATCTGGTCAAAACATAACCGATGGAGAGATTCATGGCCGATCCGAAAGACAAGCCCGCTGATTATGAAATTTTGCGATTACAGTCTCTGCGTCGCGTGTTGCGATGCGCGATGACTAAGTCCTTCTCGTGTTGCGAACCAAAAAGAGTATGGATGTTCTTTCCAATCATCTTCTATCACAAAAAGGTTGGGAGGCAGGTTTTCGAGTGTCACGACGAGCTAAAAACTCAGAAAAAAAATTGGAAATGATATATGATCCTCGGACTTTGATTAGATGTGTTGGGAACTCCAAATAATAAAGTTATCGAGTGTGGTTGAGTTTAGGGAAAAAACAAAATAAAAACGGGTCAGCTTACAACTTTGGAAATTGACAAATGTTACACATTTGAGTGTAAGCATTAAGTTAGTGGCCGAGAATCATTGATTTTACAATGATTGTCACCAAACTCGAACATAAATTACATACATCCACCTTGAGTGACCTTCCCGGGAGGTTGTGGCTCACACAATGACTAACAATTTCAAATGAAACCCTAGCACTCTATTTATAGTTCCTTGAGCCTTGTTCTCTAGCAAGCCCCCCCTTACTAAAGATTGAAAAACCTTTATTGTCGTCAACTATCTCAGTGACACTAGGAAGTCTCGCCATGTGCTCTGGATGAATACCCTAGTTCGCCACATGAAAACCCTAGTGTCGCCGTACAAAATTGTAGTATCAATGGATGAAGGAAAAGTGTCTACCAAATAATTGTAACGTGAACCAGACCCGAAAAACGTGAAAAATAGTCCAAAAATTCCATATCTTTGACGGGTTTATGATCTGCCAAAAACTACTTGAAATCAACAACCAAAGCTCTAATATCTACTATAGAGAGAGAAGGTTACACGAAATTATAAGCATATACAAATCCTAATCTAGAACTATTTTATTGGTATATAACTACGTACATATGACGCGTGGGCGATAACATATAAATGTATATATATGTAGTGTAACCTAAACATTTATAGGAAACATACTAAAATCAATCATATAAATCAATTCAGTTTAAGCACCGCTCAAATCGCACACGTCAATCTAAACCTAAATTATATATGTATAATTATTAACTTTGTTCTGGAAATTGAGGGCCTTAAAAAGTGAAGGCCTAAATTCTAGCTTCGTTCAACTATCCCTAGAGACAAACTTGCACAATCCATTTAATATATGTAATAGATTATAGTTAAGAACATGGTAGGGTACACTTTACACAACTCTAAAACAAAGATAAACTCAATTGTTGTAAAATGATGGAAGTTAAGCCAAGACAAACTGATATACTTAGTTTAAGAAAAATAAGATAAACTTCATTGTTGTCACACGATCCTTATCTCGTTTCTTAACATATCGCCTCCTAAATCATCTAATCGGATATATGCCAACATTATTTACATAATTATCTACGTATGTATCTATAAGAAACACGTACATTATAAAAAAAAGTACGAACTATTACTTGAACGATTTAGATATATTGCATTTGTCCTTGTAATAATTTTATATTTAGCTAGTAATGATCTTAGCTAGCTCACCGTATATATCCACTTGTAACATATTAATAGAAAGAGAAGCACACGGTCATATATATCCTCAAAGTAGACCAACATATAATTCAAGCCTATAAATATCAACTAATATATTTTCTGAGTTTATACCATCTACATTCATCTGCAAGCTGCTACAGGCTTAAGTTCATTGTATGTGCATGGATAACATGTTGCATAAGGTTGCGAATTTGGTGTTGGGCAAGAATCACGGGAAGAACAAGACGACGGTTAAAGTGTCACACCCCGACCAAAGGCGGCGGAACATGCCGGGGTGCAACGTGATTGGACAAATACACAAGACACTATTAAAGTGACAATATTTAATCAACTCATTAATTTCATTCAATCACCAAAGTAACACATATTGTTCATACAAATAACATCAAAACATAAGAAATAGATATTGTTCATTCTTCTAATAACCTAGCGGTATCAAAATAGAATGACTTCTTCAAACTCCAACTCAAGTAATAATCAAACCTGTAACATGCATAAAATAACATTTGTCAACACGTATGTTGGTGAGAAATTTCATAGTTTTGAGTATATATAATATGAGTGAAATCCATAAACGTATATGAGACTATAAATAAAAGCATCAATCATGGTATATAAAACATATGTAAATGAGGATCCTTTCTAATCGGTAAGAATACCGACATACTTGGATAATGAGGCCCTATTCTACTAGAACAAGGCTAAGTAGTTAGGGGAGCGTATGATCATACTTAATGAGGCTCAACAACAACATAAAAATAAACACTCGCGCACGTAAAGCATATGAGACATATAACACACAATAGAGCAAGTATTCTAGCATCATATACCCTAAAGTTTGTGGTTTGAGAAATGAGTATAATATAAATCAATTTTGTTTGAATAAGTATGCATGTTACCCCCAAAAGATAAAAGTGAAAACGGGGGATGAAATGTACTCACGTTAACTAAGTAACTTGAAAGATTGATTCGTGAATAATCGGAGATCGGGTTTAACGAGCAAGACCTAGATTAAACGGGTCTTATGTTAGTAGGTAGTCTTAGAAGGGTTTAAAATAAAATATGACAAGTAAAGTTAAATAAATGAAGTTTATGGTTTAAAAATGTAAATACTTGGGAAACTAAAGACATGTTCTAAAAAGTAAGTTTACTCGAAACCGGGTCTTGGTATTTCATTCATAATTATTACTCAACCTATGTTAAGTAACTTATGTGGGTTATAATGCACTAATGCAAGACCCTTTGGGTATATGAACACCAAAACAAGGTTTTAATCGAGTGTTCGGATTTGTTAACTTGGGTCTAGATAATTAACTAAACTCAAAGTTAACTTTCCAAAATGTTTTGAGATAACTCAATAAAATCGAAAGACTTAACCAAGTATATAGTTCTATTATGAAGAACCTTAACGTCCGTTAAGTGTGTATTTGGTATCACCGGTCCAAGCTTGTTATAAGATCAAGTTGGATACCGACACACCAAGTAAGTTGATAAAATACTTAAAATTAGTTTAAAATACATTCTTGAAGAAAAGATGAGTTTCGATGGCCAAAAACACACTTGTGTGTCTTAGGCAAGTGAACTCGGTTTAGTTCGGTTTTGGTTCGGTCCTTGACTCGGAATGATACCGAGGATGGTTGCCACATACCCAAATACCATAGAACTATCAAAATGGTTTTAGAAGTTACAAGGTTCAAATCTTTCATAAACATGTTTATTTAACTATTTTAAACAAAACTAGTAAACAAAACTATTTAAAAAAAAGCTAGTAAACAAGAGTTCGGTCTTTGTTCGGTCTTGATTCGGGTCTAATCTCGGGATGAAACCGAGACTGGTGACTTCATACCCAACACCATGGAACTCTTTAAACATGAATTAAAACTAAACTACTTACAATATAAACAAAAGCATTAAAGGGAAATAGTATAAACAAGACTAGTAAACAAGAGTTTGGTCTTGGTTCGGTCTTGATTCGGGTCTAATCTCGGGATAAAACCGAGACTAGTGACTTCATAACCAATACCATGAAACTCTTTAAACATGAATTAAAAGCTAAACTACTTACAATATGAACAAGACTAGGAAAGCATTAAAGGAAAATAGTATAAACAAGAACTACAAAGAGTTCTCCATGTAGCCTTGCCTTGTAGCATATCACCTCCCGAAGAAGATGAAAGCCGAAGGAAACAAGGGTGCATATTATATATATGTGTGCCACAAGATATGAATTAATAAGTAACAAACAAGAATTAAAGAAGTTTATTGCTTGATTATTAAGAACCTTAGAGGTTAGAGATATGAACTTTATTTGGGAGAGAAAGAAGATGAATGAGCAAAGAATAATGAAGAGAATGGGGTTGTTTATATAGGGAAGGAGTCAAACTTGTTTTCCTTGTTTTATATCAATACTTGCATGTGTTTTTTTTTTAAAGAAAAGGTTTAAATAATACAATCTAGTAACAAATCCAAAAGGTAAGAGATGATTATGAAACATAAAAATCCAACATTTTATGTTAGTGAAAGATTTGGTTTACAAATCGGGTCGGGTTTTGATACAAATACAAATACAAAAAAGATCGAAAATGACGAATGTTACATAAAGGGAAAGTGGTGTTGAAGAAGAAGAACGTGCTCGATTTCAATGATGTG
>NW_027500963.1:0-77085 GCF_021521415.1 Bidens hawaiensis
GGATCCGACACCGCAACAGGCTGATATCGCTCAACCACCTCCTGTGGTTCAACCACCACCTCCTGTCGGCCAACCTCCTGTGGTACAACAAGCACCTCTTGTAGACCCTGTGGCAGCTCCAGAAGAACAGGTTGATCTTGAAGTTGCCTTTGGAGGGCAAGGGTTCTTTGATATGGAAAGGCTTGATCCAGTTGCTGAAGTTTAAGCCTCAGTGGTTGAGGTGCCCGGTGTAAATGTTTCCATAGTCGGTACATCAGTGGCAGATTCTGAGGGAACTGTCTCTGATTCCTCCACTGACGATATAGTCGAAGCACAGCAAATTCTTGCCAGACAAGAAAGAGTTCATGGCAAACGAAAGAAAGACTCAGATGATAGTGAATCAGATTTTGAGGAGGATTTGTATCGTTTGGTACGAAGATCAAAGAAGGCAAAGGTTGGTGAAAGTTCTAAAGTTGGTGAAAGTTCAAGGGTTGTTCATTCTCCACCATCATTATCGGGTATGTCTATGTTACCGGTCTCTTCGGCAGTTACTTTACCAGTCACCTCGAGTGTACCCTTGGTGACTGTATAATCATCCTTTGGTATTCCTTCGACTACGTTCCAGTTTACAGCACCGAAAATTGTCTCTTTACCGCCTCCTACCCTTACTCCATCAGAGGTGGTCGCTAGATTTGTTGAGTCAACGCTGGTAGCGACTGCTGGGTTACCTGTCTCAATACCACCCACGGTTACTATTCAGCCTACCTCTGATATTCCAGCAAGCTGGGAATTCCACCACCGTATGCTCAAGATATTTCTCATATGCGGTTTGACTTTGATGCTACTATATTTGACTCTGAGAGGATTGCAGCTCTTGAACGGGTTGTTGCTGAATAGTCGCGAATTAATCTCATTCAAACTCAAGCTATTCAGCGTCTTGTGGCAGAGAATCAATACAATCATCACTTCTCATTGAACGCGGTAAACTCTTTGATGCTCTTAAACAGTTCTTAGCATCTCAGGGGGAGACGAGTTGCAAGGGTGATGAATTGAGGACAAAGAAGAGGCAAGACAGAGACGATGATCCCAATGCATCGAAAGATGCAGGTGGTGAGTTGCAAAGAACTGAACAAAATCTTGGGACTTCCACATCTCAGGGGGGGTCTGCTGGCCCGTCAGGCAGTACAGGTGGTGATACAGTGGTGGTTGTAGACGATGAGGAGGTGTTGGGTAATGATAAGGATGATTTAATTGATGATGTGTTAACGGCTGGTGAGATTGAAAAGATTGGTGAACAGATAGAAATTTATAGTGAGTTAGAAGAAGGAGAGATAGTTGATGATGGTGTAGAGCATGATATTCCAAGTGTTGATGAGATAAAGTTGGGTCAAGATGAAAGTGTGTCGGATGATTCTGAGTGGGAAGAACATCCAAGATGGAAAGAAGGCTGTGCGCAATGGTTCTTCAAGACAAAGAAACCTGCGGTACCAACAATGTTCAAGAAAAGTTACAATATCAAGTGCTATGCTGAATCAAAGAAAGGTATTATCTGTTGGTTGTATGATGAACAGCTGAAATTGTTTGTGATAAAGCGATATGATGGGGTTCAGTACTTTAAGAAGGCTTTGAGATCGCTCAACACCTTGCCTGAGTGTGAGGTGAAAGATTTGGCACATTTGAGATGATTAATTGTCACACCCCGACTAGGTAGTTGCGGAAGCGTAATACGGGAATGTAACGGATAACACTGGTATCAACCACATTGTTATAAAGAAATTCAACAAACTAATTTACATCATATTACATTGGTAGGTACTAAGTTTACAAACTAGATGAAAAACACATAACCAGTTCTCGGTTCCTTATTCATTAGTACGTATTTGCATCTATTCACAGCTATTCAACTTTCCTTCTAACACCAAGCACGTAAGTAAATCATTCCAACTTCGGCTTACCTGAAAAGCATGTTAAAACGGGTCAACCACGTCTAGTTGGTGAGTTTCAAGTTTCACGAGTATCAACGAAATCAGTATACGGGTTCGTAAAGTTTACAGTGTGTATGTATACATGTATGTGTATGATGTATTATACTAAGCCACAAGTGAAACCGAAACGAGCTAAAACACATGGCCACCCCTGCCCATGCACTCCCGTTGGCATTTAACAGCCACTTTGCCCCAAGTATGTACTATGTCTAACACCACATAGCAGTATGTAATAAGTTTAAATGACAATGTGCAACTGGGTTAACATGTTCCGGCATACCCCACCGACTCTGTCAGTTGGGTTTGTCAAACCGATAGTACTATCCACACGTCACCGGCACGAAGTTAATCACTTGTGTTTGTGGGGACTTTCAAGTGTTAGTACTTAGATAATTCACATCATCACACGTTTTCAAGTATATAAGTATATGCAAACATGCTTTCCACCCCAAAAGTTCGTAAAACAGTTTAGAAAGTGGGGTCGTGAAACTCACCTTATCGTAGTTTGAGCAGGTAATATACGTCAATAAGTGTTATGCCTCGATTATAACTCGTATCCTATAATCGGTATCGTACTGTTAATACTAGTACAATGTTTAAACCCAAATTGGGTTGTATAACTAGTCTGGTTATAGCTGTTAGGCCCAGAACATGACCATAGTCTTAGATTGTGACGTTGTAACTATGAAATGTTTAAAACCAGATTTGGCTCAGTTTCACCGTTTCCCAGGCCTAGCCAAGTTTATCGTTTATGCGTTTCGGGATTAGGTATGATCACATAAACTTAAGTAAACATATGATTGATAAAATGATTTAATTTATGAAAGAATTTTGAAGTTTCGATATCTGGTTTGATCGCAGGGCGTTTCCGTTTTCACACGGATTTGATTATACAAAACGCGTACAATCCATCCGAATTGTTCGGAATTCTCGTAAAAAGTTCGTTTTTATCAAATTCATCTAAAACTATGATATTTGACCACTTTTGATATTTTGACGTACCAGTCAGTCCGTTAAACATCAAACTGCCGGTTTCGTTAAAACAATAATAATTTAAATCTTTGATTAATCATAACTAAATATGTACTTATATATAAATTATGTAAATTTTTGTAAAAATATATTAAAATATGGAGAATTTTATAAAAATATTTTCAGAAATTTTATGATTAATTATTTATTTATAAAAATTCATTTAATAGGTTATAATCGTGTAATAAATGGCCCGTTTATATCAAAAAACCTCCGAAAAATCCGATAATTTTTACAAATGGCCTCAATGTTATTATATAGCCCCTGAAAAATCTCCAGAACCTAACTCTTTTGAAAAAATGCCTTTTTGTGCATTTTTCGGCTGTTAAAATTCGGTTAAATCATAATTGCACAAACCATACTTAGGCATTTCCAATGATCCCCAAACGTTACCAGTGATCTTACCATAACATATTAATCTCCAAAACCAAATTTCATAATTTTTCAATATGTTTAGCTATTTTTCCCAAATAAACGCCCATAAACGGAAATAAATTCACCAAATATTCTCCGTTTATCGAAAAATTACCAAATTTGAACAGGGACTCATTTATATGATCCCTAATGTCCCTGAAAATTTTCACAAGCTAAAAATAAGCACGTCACAACCGAATACTAAACAACCCTTAAACGAGTGTTACGGGTTTACCTTGTCGGTTTTCGATGAGTTTTGCTAGCTTAAACGACTTTCCGGGTCTCGGGTTGCAAACTCAGTGTATATACATATCATATAACATCAAACCAAGCATAAATCATCCATTGAACAGCCTTGTTGACTAGGGTTTCGGTTTTGGTATCAAACCGAACTTTCAAACCGTAAAAACGTTGTATTCATGTTCTAATCGTGTTTTTGACCAAAAATCAATATGTTTCTGCTTTGTAGACATGTTTAACATCAAAACATGATTTTAATTGATTTTTATGGTTTTTGGATGGTTAAACATCTTTAATACTAATCAAGAACCAATTTTCTATGTTTAAATCTTACTAAACAAGCTTGAAATCTTCATGAATTTAATGTTTACCTTTGGGGTTTTGGAAGGGATGATGCAGAACTCAGCTAATCTTGATCTTAGTTTGGTTAATGTGCAAAATATCAAGTAACAAGCTTATGTAACAAGCTAGAACAAAAATGGGGTAAAAGTCCACTTTGGCGCCCGGACCAAAAGGGAGGGCCCATCGTGCCTCTTTTTGGCCCATTGATGCCTCATTTTGTGTGCCAAGGTTCGGTCTCAGTCCAAAATTTAGTTCGGGTCCGGTTTTTCGCAAGAAAACTAGTTCGAGTGCGAAAAACAACGCGAAAACGAGTGTTTTTCACCCCATTTTTGTAAAATAAGAAAAACGTACTGACTCGTTGTAAAAATCCAAAATATTTTCACGGATTGCCTAGAAGATGTCATATAAGTGTTTTATAAATCTTTTTCGGCTTAACGGATGCTACAATGCTCGTTTTGATGTTAACGATCGCGTTTAAACTTATAGCGTATCAATAAACGAAACCTTTTTCGTTTAAAGAGTTTTAAACGTACTGGGGCCTAAATATCAATATGTTAGCCACTATAATATATATATAACTCGTATATGACCCCTCAGTATATATACGGGACATAATTAGTATCGGTCGGTTACTCGTTTAAGCACTACGAATTAACCGATTTATCGTTTACTTGTTACGTAGTGAATATAGTATACCTCGTTTTGTCACGAATGTCACATTAATCGAAGTGATGACAAATTTGCGAGATGGGTTGGAAAGATTGTGTGGAAGGAAAGTGTGAAAGAGAAAAAGTTTGAGTTGTTGAAGCCTCAGAAAGGGAAGTTGGTCGAAGACAAGGAACGAGGCATGAGGGCTGATGGTAAGCCCTGGATGGTGATGAAATACAAGCCGATTCGATGTTTGAAAGAGGTTCCGATGAAGCTGATGCCCAAGGATGTGTTGAAGGATCTCAAGTGGTGGTATGTTGACTACCAGACTGCTGAAGCTGTGATGGAAGATGAGGATGAACATGAGATCCTGAGAGTGTACGATCCAATGCACTTGGTTAATTTGTCTCAAGCTGATTTGCAGGTACTTAATGATAAGAAGATTTTCTATATTCCTGCGTGGAAGGATGAAGAAAAGAAGTACCAGAGGGTGGTCTCGGTCTGTGTGAGACAAGGCATTCATGCTTGAATGCGGTGGGTACCTGATTTTTGAATTACAAGACACGAGAAAAAAGATAGAGATATGAAGCTACTGCCAAGGGGGAGTCTGTTGGTGCATAATGCCAGTAGTTCAGTATCTCGTGTTTATTTGTGTATGTAATCGTTTATATTGTTCGTTTTGTGTTGAACTAGTTCTTATATGTTCGCTTTTGTTTTAGCGAACTTGGTTTAGAGCGAAGTTAGGACAACTTCGCCTAGTATGTTAGGTGAAGTTGTCGAGTTATATAAACTCTAACTTCGGCTCTTTTGGGATTAACTTTTGACGACTGTTTTGTAACCCCTAAGTGTTACGTGTTTGGTTTATCTTTGCAATATAACAATTATTATCATTTATACTCGTGTGTTTGTTTAGATTTAATGTGTTTATCGTCTTAACACTCGTATCGTATACGTGGGGATTCCGCACCCTCGTGTTACGAGATACTCCTGTGTAGATCCTGCTGGGAACCTACAAAAACGTTTAACGAGAATTTATTATTGAAAGTTTAATAGTGTTTGGTTTGTTAAACAAGTGTACATATTATTAGGTGTTAATATAATTAAAGTTGTAAGTAAAAAAGAACACATTTGATTAAATAAATAACAATAAAAATGAAAGAAATAAAAGGAATAACAAAAAAACCAAAAACCGGACCTGGGGGGATTCGAACCTGCGCCCCTGGCCGGGTCTTGATTATATACACCAAGCATACTGGCCAACTGGGCCAGTGGGTAATACATGAATGCTTTGAAAAGAAAAATATAAAACCATGTCATCAGATTAATCCCTAAACCATAAGAACCCTAATTTGATTAAATCGTTTAATTCGTTATAGTTGATACAAAATTGATTTAGGGCTTTTGATAAGCACGCAAATCCGACCCAAAAGCATGTAACAATTACCTTAATTGATTACGGATTGTACGAGGACGACGAGTTAGGGTTTACGGCCAAAAGACGAAATCAAACGAGGCTCAAAATGGCTTCTTAGATGCAATTGTTTTAGGGTTTTGTTTCGTGACGGAGAGATGATGGTGTGGAGCATTTTAATTGAGTTTTGGAATCATATTTATAGGCTAACAAGATCAAAATTCAGCAGCGACCTTAGTCAACGAAAATAGTTCGTAATTGATTCGTTATAGCTGTCAATTACGCGTCATACTAAAATGGGAAGGAGCGTGTATGATAAGGATCAAGCTATTTAATCAAATTCCGGATTTTATGGGTTAATTGAATAAAAAAATATGGAAGGGGGGGGGGGGGGGGGGTCTGATGGCGATGGGGAGAAGATTTGTTATTTTCAACATGGTCCCTCAAAAATAGTTTGGTGATCAATTGTTGTAAAAATTTAAATATTACAAACATTAAACGAGTATAAAGATAAAACCAAAAATGATAATTAATAATTCAACGCTTCATTAAATGCGACGATCCGATTACATACGGGTAAATAAACGAGTACAAAGACTAAACCGAATTTGACGAATGTCACAAGTTCAACTACGAGGATCACAAAAAGATCAACACTTAGGGATTCGAGATTGTTAGTTTAATTTTACAAGGATCACAGAAGGACCAATATGGTAACTTAGGTCTAATTAGACCTTATGGTATGATTTCTACTTATCAATTTACATTTGTTTTGTTAAGATCTTTGTAAACTCTATTACTTGAGGATTTAAGATCCTTAATTTATTTTTGTAAGGATATTCAATCCTAAAACTTGTTACTCAAAGATATTTCTTAAAATTCTCAATAAAGCTAAGATTATATTAAACTTGTTTTAAGAGTAACAGATGATAACACATAAATAGTCAAAAGATATTATTTATTAAACTTACTTAAAACTACCAAAACCTAACCCGGACTACACCATGTAAACATGGACCATCCATCCTGGTTAAAGTAAGTTGTTACTAACGGTTCAAGCAAGTGCAGGAAAATAAAAGGCAGGGGCATCAAAGGCTTCATCCCCACAAATACATGATCCCTCCACCTTTGTTACCCCTGATAATTGTCTTAAGGATCGTAGATCCTTTACCCTAAGTTACTATTGTCTTGGAATACACAACCAAATTATCCATAAAAACATCAATAAAAGAATAACAGAACGGGCTCAGGCCTTGTCTTTATCATCCTTTATTGCCCGTTTCCACAACATCCCCTTCAGTGGCTGCCACCTTTCCTTCATCCTTGTCACCTGCATCCTTCACACCGCTGATCCCAGCTTCACCTTCCTCTGTAGCCTTGACCTCTTCACCAACATCCTCCTCTTCCTCTGCTACTCCTAACCTAGCCAGAGACTTCTTCCATTCATCCACCGCCCAGTTGGCCCTGTCAAAAGAAGGATCATTCGCGTCAATTACGAACTGGATCCTTGCCTGCAAAATAAGCTTAGCCGCAGACATATTGGCCTCATCGGTTACCGCCTTGATCCCATCTTTCATCTTCATTTCCATGGCATGGACTTGGGAATCAGCCTGTTTCTTCTCCTTTGTGAGCTTAGCAACAAGCTTGTCCTTGGCAGCAGCAAGAGTCCTCATTCCCATCAAAGTATCCTCACTGTCCTTGATGACTGAGCCATAATAAGATGGAAACCTTGGGTACCCTACAAGTCAAAAGACTGGGATGAACAATTATCTAACAAGATTTATAAGCAGAATAAAGGATCCTTACCTGGTTAACCGCTTTTTGAAGATGCTTCTCAACGTCTTGGACTTTGGCTTGCGGTTCTGGTAGCTTTCTTTTCTTTCCTGACTGAGCCTTAGCTCTGGTGGTCACGATGTGAGGGCTAGGAGCATGGGCAACGGATTTGGATGGTTCCTTCTTGACTGTCTTAGGAGAAATCAAGTGATCGATGTCATCAAATGATAACTAGGCAGCAGGCTTGTTGGCAGACTTAGACATGTCTTCAAACACAACAAAGCAGATAAGTTTTCCTTTTATATTTATAAAATCAAAATACTTATCTTTACAATTTGTACTTACTTAACATATTACTTTGAGGAGAAACATCTGACTGTTCAGTTTCTGAATCAGAATCAGAGATCCTGATTTCGAAAGACCGGATAGTTGGGCTCAATTTGAGGAATGCAGCTAGTCTCTCTTTGGTTCCTGGAAGCTTGGCAAGATGTGTGAAATTCTCAACTGCGCAAAAGAAAGAAAGAAATCAGTATTCAACCCTAATCAAACAACAACAGTAGATACAGTAATCCTACCCCGCTTTATCAACTTGGTAGGAAGGGCAGTCCCATTTGGGATTGAGTCTCGCTTGACAAAGAACAACTGATTTTTCCAATGAGGGTCATTTTGTGTGACCTTGTCAAGCGGAATAGGCTGATGGGGCTTTGATTTGAGCAGAAAGCGGGTAGAACCATGGGTGTACAGAGCGTATACGTATGATAGTTCAGAGAGTCCAAATTCAAGGTCTTGGTTAGATATGATTTCCTTAAGGGTAAATAAGGCACGCCAGATCATCGGCATAGCTTGGATATATCTAATGCCGGTCAAGGTCAAGAATCTTTGGGTAAATTCCGGGAATGGGTACGAGTAGCCGGGTAAGAAAGGACAGGCCGGAAAACAAACCCAGACCTTCGATGATATATCGCATAGGGTAGAAGAATCGTAAGGTCTGAATACAGTGTTCGGCGAAAAATAGGATGCTATTTGGTCAATCTCAGGGTCGGTAAATTTGCATATTTCCGATGAAGGGTATTGTAAAAACCCTTGACTTTTCATATCATCGTCCATTTGGTTGAACGAATTTAAGGAACGACTATTGGTAGACATCAAACAATATGTAATATAAAGGAGAAAAAGGGATAAAGGATTACCTGAAATATAGATGAGTGAAGATGAGAAGCTTCCGGAATGAAGAAAATATAAAGGAAACTGGGTTTTATCTTTGATCCCTAGCTAAATTAATTATTTTTATCTAACCCCTATTTGTGTCCTTTCACCTAATATTTTTTGCAGCTTTTTGAAATTTGAATGCAATTTGACAGCTGTGAATTTATCATCAACCACCAAATTGGGGGCAATTGTTGAGCCACAAATAATTAAGTACAGAGGATATGTTATTCTTGATGACGAGTATGGATCAGCATCCTCCTGAAGAGCTCCACGGTTATGTTAGGATCAAGGATCCTCGGTACTTGGTACTCTTAATGGTTGTTTCTTTTATGCTGGTTGATATTTAATAAATGCAACGCCTCCAAGACTTGGTCCACCACGTATTTCGCTACTGGATTTCTCAAGCACGTGGTCAAATGGCACGAAGGAAGTGAGTGGGAAGATGGCGGATTAGTAGGAGAAGTTAGTTAGTTGTTAATATTGTTAAATACCGAGTTATGATAAAAGTTAGGTCACTACACATACATTCACATTCATTCACTTACTGTTTACATTCATAAACTCTCTCTCGAGAACATTCAAGGCAGATCACACACCTTAGCTACTTTGTAATCTTTGACCATAAACTCCACCATTTGTAACCCAATTTTTATATTAATAAAGTGGTGATAGACGATTTGTCATCACCCAGGGTTTTTTTTGTCGACGATCTGCTAAAGATCTAGGTTTTTTCCTCGCAACAAATTACGGTGTTCATCTTTTTTTCATTCATATATTGACTATTGTCATTTTTGCGCTAATCCTCACCAAACGAATTTGGTTACTTGATCCTTAGTTGATTTTTGACTAAAACAATAAGTATTAGTTAACTACTTCTAACTATATAATACTTCTAGGTTAGTGAATAGCTAACGGGGGTCTAGGATCATCGCCCTTGGCTGTGGAGTTCTAGGGTCTAAGGGGCAGAGCCCCTGGCTGGGTTAAGCTGCCAGGTCATCTTGGAAAAATTTTTATTTTCATTAATGCTTATTTACAAAAAATTCATCAAACAATTGACTTTCCATGTTTTTGAATCAAATCTATTCAAATCAAATCGAATCTGGATTCCAATCGAATCGAGTTTTTCATTCGATACGATTCGTTTGTTTTCTCGATTCGATTCGTTTTTCCATGCCTTTCCATTCTAACATCTTCTTTCGACCTGCTATGCCCGTCTTACATATGAAACGAGTTCTGGGTATAACAACTTCGTTTTCTTACTTTAACTCGGTCCAAATGTCACCCGTTTGACCCATTTCAATCCAAACATCGTTTTGTAATCAAGTTTATGTTTTTCTCACATAATAAGGCCCAATTTGCCCTAATATCAAGTCCTATGTCAAACCGACTGCCTGGTCCCTGATTTCAGCTGGATCTTACTTAATCATGTCATAACTCACACAAATAGATGTGTCGACAAGGGAGTTAATGACGGGTTGTATATTTAGAAAGATGACCGTTTGTTAAAGGCGGAATCAATAACAAACATACGGTTGCTTAATTAGTATTCAAAGGTAACCAACACAAACAAGATTCACTCAAAAGATTTCCATTCATATAACATTCATCATACAAATTGGATAATCTATTTAGGGTTTCTTGAAGGAGGGTTTATGCGTACAAAGATAGCCGTCACACACAATATTCTTTTCTTAATTAATGTGTCTGTCTGCTTTGTCCGTTCTCCGTTGTTGGCGGCGTGCCCTAAAACATTCTATTTATAGGCCTGCCACCCTAGGACAGCTGTCATTCCTTCTTGAAACCCCAAATGTAAATACATATTCAAATTACATAATCAGAAAAATATTCTAAGTGTAAAACAAGTCTTCCGGGTAGGCTTTGCATCAATCTTCATTTTCCGAGTACGCTGTGTACTCTTCCATCCTTCAGGACTTGGTAACATAGAAGTGTGCCCGGGATCAGTTTCCGGGTAGACTTTACTTGAAGAGTATTTTACCAAGTAAAATACTCACCGGGTAGACTTCAGTCTTCTTGACTTTGCCAGACTTTTCCAGACAAACCCTTATGAGCAACCTTGTTCTTCAATGGTCCATTTCAACTCCTTGCTATAAAATAACTTATTAGCAAAGTGTACTCGTGAGTACTATTCCTTGCTTGAGTTGAACCTTGCCCGATGTTACTTAGAGATATTCCATTTATACATCAAGCTTGTTCGGACCACTATTATTAATGAACACCTTGCCCGGTCTTCCAATCTCTTGGCTTCATGGACTTGGTTAGCCAAAAGCTTACTCGGAAGTGAACTTTACTTGGCTATGAAGAACAGACTTTCTTGATAAAGTGAACCTTGCCCGGATTTACATAAACTAGTGAACCTTGCCCGGCAATGCACTATTTGCAAACCCTGCTCGGATATCCACTAAAGAAGACTATTTGAAGATAACCTTGCCCGATAGACAAAATATCGTAACCGGCTAAGTAAAAGCTTGCTCGGAGGTCTAAGGTGTGCCTGGATCCATACTTAGCGAATTCTGAGGAGGTTGAGAAGAATCCAATCTTCCATATACTTCATTTTGGTCAAATCTTTGACTCAACACCAACCTCAAAAACTTAAGCTTTATATTTAAACGTACCTTTTTAGACCGGTTTGGCTCGGATCTGAATCAACAAGCGAATCTAGACGTGTTTATTGTTTGACATGGATGTAGAACACGAACTCTAACCTTTCTTTCATGTGATATCCCACATCTGTTGGAGAGGAGAACTAAGCCTTCTTTATAAGGATGGTGGATACCTTCCTCATTCTAACGTGTTTTGGGCGCTTAATGGTAGTGGATGAGAAAAGAACTCCACAGTTAAGCGTGCTTAGGTGGGAGTAGTATCAGGATGGGTGACCTCATGGGAAGGCTCCACCTGGGCAACCAAAAGCAAATTCGTGAGGCGATGGTGGTAGTTCTTGCCAAAGCGGACAATATTATGGTGTGGGGGTAGCTGGGTTGTTACACTTCAGCTCAGATCCAGGTCCGAGTAGGATGCGAGTGTTTGTGCGTGTCTTGAGTGTGTGTAGGGAGGCTGGATGAAGGAATGAGGGTTTAGGGTTTTAGGGAGGGTTTAGGGTGTTTAAATACCCCCAAGCCATGTACCTATGGCTTATTACCATTCCTTATTCTATCTTTTATTGTCCAATCCCACACTCTATTATATTTAGTTAACTTAACTAAATAATAACACACCATTAAATAAACAAAATTCTTTTATTTATTATATTAAGAGTAGGATGTTACAAAGGATGGAGATGGTGGATGCTGTTGGTGATGGTGAAGGAAGTGAGGCTGGCGGTAGTTGTGAAAGTGGCGATAGAAACTGAAGTGGTGGAGGTATGTGGTGATGTAGACTGTGGCTATGAAATGGTAGTGGGTGTGGTTGTGTATGTATGTATGTATGTATGTATGTATGTGTGTGTGTGTCTGTATATATATATATATATATATATATATATATATATATATATATATATATATATATTATTATCTGTGTTTTTGTTAGGGTTTTCTTTTATTAGGTATTTTCCGCAAGAGGTGTTCAAGGAATCCGAAATCCGAAAAAACCGAAATCCGAACCGAAACCGAAACCCAAATAAACGATCCGATAATTTCTGATTTTTTTTTAGGTTTATTTCGGATTATTCGGATAATTTCGGGTTATACGGATATTATCCGAATCCGATCCGAATTGAATTCAGATAGATTCGGATAGGATAGGCATATTCCTAATTCGGACCGGATCGAATTTCGGATAGGGTCCAAAAAATTTCAAATTCGAATAACCCGAACCGAATAACCCGAATAATCCGTTATCCGATCCGATGAACACCCCTATTTTCCGCATGGGATGTCACATCAGCAAAAACATGTCACACCAGAAAAAAAAAACTAACGGAGTTAGGGTCCGTTAAGTTCTGGTGTGACAGAAAAAAACAAGTTAAAAGTTGGGAGTAGTGGAAAACAAATCGTTAGTTGGGACTCTTATCGCCCGACGAGTAAAAGTTGGGAATACTCTAGTATGTAAAAAAGTAATACAAAATAAATGAAAAACATTAGTATGGTAAATAATTTTGAATGAACACTAAAATGGTAAATAGTTTTACCACCCACACTAGTTTGGGAAAAACTCTTTAAATCCAAACATTCAAAAGCACCTTGAAACCGAAGATAAGATGAAGAGGAGCTGAGAACGTGCGAGTTGAGTATGCAGTCTAACTAAATTCCGTGCTTTCAATGGGTTTAGTGCTATTGGTTGTTGGGGACTCCGAGATGCTTACCACTTGCATACAATCTATCTTACCCGAGTTTGAATTCTCTAAAGTGGTGTTCTTGTCTTAGTGTCATACACTTGTTGGAATCGAATTAGAACGCACAAGAGGTTCTCAAAAATTTTTTGCCACATGTGTGGTCTGAGCCCTAATACATTCCCATTGCTTCACACTTAACTCAACTAATATTCGGCAGCTGAGCAAATGATCATTGAATCCAATTTCAACTTCTAAAAATATTAATAATTATACAAGGCTTGTTCACTCAAATTCATTATTTTCAACTCTTACACAACCTTTGGTTTAATATTATCAAACTTTCTAATAATATCATTTCTATGTTACCTTGAATATCTAATGCAACTTTGAAGTTCTTTTTCGTTCTATTTAAGGTTATGATCCACTATGAAGTTATTTTCTCGTACCAATTGACCCATAATAAAGAACCTTATGAAATCAGGCAATGAACTCACTATAAGGGTGTTTCCAACATTTGGTAAACTAGAAAACCAATAAATCTTAGTGGTTTTAGGCAGTTCCTCATCCTGGAAAGATATGGTTAATTGACAGCACGATGGGCCTAAGGAATCTAATTGAACCATCAAACTGGGCTACCCAGTAATCCAATTGACCCTTCAAATTGGGCCACCCACAAGTGTTTCAATTGTACTTCAATTTATGAATTCGTATGTAAAGAGTACGTTTAAAGAGATTACAATAAAACTGATTACTTTAATCCACATTAGCACCACACACACAAATCATAGTGGTCTCGTCATTTCACCGGTTGATCTTTTGAGACCCAATTTTCACACGGGTAGCGATAACTTGAACCCAATATTTTTTTTTGGATTAAATAGAAAGCTAAATTAAGTAATTAAACAACTTTTATCAGTTAAAAAAAACTACAATAAAGATAAAAAACCCATAACATGACATAAAAAAATATATTAAAAGTTACAAAATAAATTTATTCGCTTCGTCTTGTAAACTAAATCTATCCGTATCATCTTGGTTGCATGAATCTTCGGCCTAAACGATTTTTTTATCTTTGAACCCAAACCCTTTTTGCTTGTAACTTCCATTTGGCGCTTTTTTTTTTCTTTTTTTAATGAAAGAATGTTGAAGAATAGAAGAAGAGATGCGTTTGACAAATATAGTTGGTTTTGTTTATTTATATAGCGTAAAAATAATTTTATTTTAAAATTTCTCAACGGTCGAAAGACTATTGCCCAATGTCCCTGTTTACAATCCTGATTGTCATGATGGTCTCTACGATTTTCTATTTTTGGTATATGAAAATCGGGGCTGTGTTCTGTGATGAGTCTGATGACCACGGAGTGATGGAGGTCCATCACGATACCATTCCGTGTACCCTAAGTGAGTTTATATTGAATTTTAATTAGGTCTTGAAGGTCGAAATAAAGGTGAATACATCACCATCATGATAGCATAGGTGAGTGGTAATTTTGACTTTATATAGGTTAAAATCTTTTTTTAAGAAACTTAAGGGGGTGTAAAGTGATAAATGGTAAAAGTAAAATACAAAAATGGCGTAAAGTAGATATTAGGAAGAAAGAACGCACGTGGAGGTGCAATCACCCTGTACTGTCCCTAAAAACATTCACAAATTATGATCTAATGCAGCCTTTTCTTCCCACTCATTATTTCATACTATTATTTTACTGTTTTAGGTAATTATGTATTCAAAACATCAAAATCTCTATTACTAAAATGCAAAATCTTTTGCTTCAATTTTTAAATAAACACTACTAATTCTGCTTGGATTTTTGTCTTTCAAAATAATATTTATTTTTTAGCTTCGGATGTTTTGGACCTTTGAACATGGTTCAAAAAGTCATGTGTAACGATTCCGACGAAACCAGGTATACCCTAACCGGTAGACTGTAGTTACGTCATATTTAATGTCGGGTACATGAATTACCATAGTAATCATACGAGAATACATGGTTCACTATATTGATTGTACGTGAATATATAATTCACCGTATTGAATATGCGATCAATCGATCGATAGTTATTGAAACCCGAACGAGTCTAGGGTTCAATTATAGACGAGATATATGATATTTAGTGATGTTACGAAGTATTAAAGCTTCGGGATAAGTGGATTAAAGCATAGAAAAAGGATTTCGATTTAATGGTACGTCGGTACGTTAAACGAAACCTTTAATACCAAACCGAGCAAGAGACAATCAATCAAGCCGAAAAAGATGCGCAATAATTAATAATATGATGTTTTAAGTTAATAAATGTCATGGTTTAAGTTTTTAAAGTTTTTAAATCGGTTTTATATAAATTTCATTTTTAAGCCGAAAAACTACCGTTTTAACCTCGTTTTAAGCCGAATTAGACATTTAACCGAAAAACGAACTGAACCAGATTATCCAAAACATTATCCGGATATCCGAAATCCAAACATGTGGCCTAGAATGGAGAGGTGGGTCCCACCCCACCCCCTACCTATTCCGATCGGCTCCCTTGGTCCTTCTTTATGTTTTTTCTTTTTTACACAAACATTCCATCTCCTTCATCAATCCTCTCAACTTCATGATCAAAAACCGAGACTTTGTAGCAAGAACAACGAGGTAAAGATTGAGTATTTCACGTTTTCATCTTCGTTTCTTGAGTTGGTTTGCAAGAAAATGAGGTTTCAATGATGAAAACCGATTCTTGCATGATCAAGTAATGTATACGGGTTATACAAGGGATCTTGGTCCAAGAAAGGAGTTAAACGAATCAAAAACGAATTTTTACGGTTAAATCTTTGTTTTTGGAATCATAACCGAAACCATGAAAGAAATGGCTTGATCGTGAGTGTAACTTGCTTGGTATTGTGGTATGTTGGTTGTAGGTTCTGTGTTTAGTGGTAGATAAGGCGGAAAGACGAGTTTGTAGCTTGTAGTGGCGGAAAACGAAAGGTATATTCGGTTATGTTCGGTGTATGTGTTTTGGGACAGATTGTTGATGCTTTAGAGTTGGGTCATGAAATTTTACAGGGATGTTCTACACATGAAAATAAGAGTTCTGTGAATTTTTGGTAATTTTTGGATAAAGGATGAATATTTGGTGAATTTAATGCTCGGTTTTGGCCAAAAATGGTGAAAAATAGTTAATTATCATGAACAATTCTGGAAAATTGCAGATAAGCTTTTTATATCATGTATAAGTCACACACAAAATTTGAGGCCCGTTGGAGAAGTCTAAGTAGGCTTTTCGGTTAAACGAGTTCTAGGGTTTTCTAGCTCGGATTTAGTGAAAATGGCATGTAAAAGAAGATTTTGGTTCTGGAAAAATTACAGGGGACTATGTGGATGGCAGGGGGCATCCAGGAGAAATTTGGGATTTTTCTAAGATCGTTTGGTATTTACGACATATTTAGTGTTTAAATGGTGTTTAAAAATAGATAAATAAATTTTAAATATAAAAATTAATTCTGGAAATATTTTTATAAAATTCCCCATTGTCAAAAAGTCATTTGTGCAAAATTTCAAGATCCGAGAATAAACGGATAATTATTTGTGCAAAAACGAACTTTTAAAGCTTAAAACGAGTAAACCGGTAAAGCTCGCTTAAACGAGCTGACTGGTGTATAAAAACCCTAAAAATGAACTATTTTCATATAATTGAGTTAAACAAGTAAAAATGAATCATCCGAAAATAATTCGGATGATTTGAGTAATTTTAGCTGATTTAACAGTTTCCGGTACGCTAAAGAAGGAAACGGGTCCCGCGGTCAATCGGGGCGTCTAAACCGAGTACTAATTTCACCACTTTAATTAAATTATCATTCAACAACTATTTTCGGGTCGTGTGTGACCAAACTCATTTTTGAACGTAAAAACGGATAACCGTGCTAGGCACGCAAAACGGGAAAAACGACTAATATTAATTTTGACCACTGAACTCTAAACGACATCACAATCTGAGTCCGTAGAAGTGTTTCTGGGTTAACATTGCCCCCGGAATGGGTACAATACTGGGTTAACAGTGTCCCCAGATGTACCGGTTAACACGGTTAAAGATATATTAATAATGAGTGTATAGTAACGATCGTAGGGGTCATATTACAGATTGGACGTGTTAACTGATAATGATTGTTGTTACCTGCTTGCATGTGCTAAGGTGAGTTTCACGAGCCCCTTTTTTCTGAATTGTTTTTAAATAGTTTCCCGGGGCGGAAGCATGTTATTATTGAAATGTTTAAGTACATACTGGACGCATGGATTTGCGTGGAATTACATATATTTTATTGTACGGGAATCGTACGGAAATGTACTAAGATGGTAATTGTCTGAGTTGCTAACTTTCTGAACGCATGGATTTGCGTGGATTTATATATATTTGATTGTACGGGAATCGTACGGAATGGATACAGTACTGGGTTAACAGTGTCCCCAGATGTCCCTAGAAGTGTTACTGGGTTAACAGTGTCCCCAGAATGAGTACTGTACTGGGTTAACAGTGTCCCCAGTATTGGATTAACAGAGGTTTCACTTGTGGGCTCAGCATAATTACATCGATAATATTATATTATGATATGGATTTGTCATGGTTTACTCAAATTGTGAAACTCACCAACTATTCGTAGTTGACCCGTTTTCTCACATGCTTTTCAGGTACAACTAAGATGAAGTGATTGCTTACGTGCTAAGTGCTTGATGTGTGTAAGATTAGCGTGCAGGATGTTATGATATGTTATATTAATAGAATTATGTATCGTATAGTATGATGTGTGTATCACCTAGACGGTAATGAAACACGAGATAATGTAATTTGAAGTATATTAATGTATTCAGTTTTCTTTATAAACAATGTGGTTGATATCAGAGGTGTCTGTTGCATCCCGTTTACGTTTCCACTGCGGTTACGGGGTGTTACAGAAGTTGGTATCAGAGCCGTTGGTTATAAAAGAATTAGGATGTCTTTAAAAGATACCTAAAATATAACCAGTAGCTCAAGTATTATAGGATCTGAATATCAGCTAATAATTTATAGTGACGAGATCTGGATGAACTTGGATGGACAAGTGGGTTATTATGGTCCGGAACATAATAACAGACTTGTCCGCACGAGAGAATTCAGGGGAAGTCACGGGGTACATTAATAGGTAAAAATGGCAACATATGTGTAAAGTATATAATATTATTTATGCGTGCTAATGTGTATATATATATATGTTTGCATATCTTGTGGGTACATGTATTGAGAAATAAGACCCGAATAAGGAACCGGGGGATGAAATAATAAAAGTACCGAGGATGCTGAAATTTCTAGAGCATCGGTTGACGATAAGTCTGACTTATCGGGCCATAGTTATGATGGTACCAAGTTAGATCTCCCGTTTGACATTAACCAGAAATATCTAGTAACCGTCACTCCCAACCAAAAGTGATAAATCCCTTACCCTACCAACACCGGTACCGTATATCCTAATAACTCCCTATGTTCACCCGAACCGACGACCCTCACGAACGGACGGACCTGTACCTGAACCCATTCTTATTCCATTAAGGTAAATAAATAAATAAAATAATAACAATAATAATGATAATAAATTTGATAATAAATGAGCAGATAAAATAATATATAGAAATATATATATGTATTTCTCACTCTCAAACACATGAGTCACACCACCTCCAGATCGAGGATTACCGATTTTAGAGAACCTAGAACGCCTGAGGACATTGACTGAGCAAGTGATAGAGTTGCCCATAATAGTAATTGAAAATATTTGAAGGCAACCCATGTTGCACGATTACCTTGAACCTTGCAGCTCCCTATGTTATCCTTACATCCGTTAGATGCCTATACCCATGTATACTCGAATATAATGATTACCCATACACAAAGAGGTGTTGGAATCATTATAGCATAGTTGGTTGTTCGCTCGTAAGTGGTATACCGGGTATGCCGGATATACCAATGGACACGGATATTATAACTCCGTGGTACGTAATCGTTTGGTGCTCACGATGGGCATGTATCGGTTATGCTGACATGCAGAAGGATATTGAAATCAAGCATATTAAACCTCAATCTTTGTTGAGAAAGATCTATATGTCAGTTGGTGGCAAGGGTTATGAAACGTATTTAAACATTAACCGACGTCAGGTTAAGTCCATACGTTATTATATTTGTGGGACATATATACTAGAAACCGGTATGTGTAATATGTATAATAATATTTGGTGTGTATGTGTACCTGTGGTTATGATTGAGCTGGTAACGAGTTATACGGTGAGATTAGTATTGATTACTGCGTACGGGATGAGTACGGCAGAATGACATAAAAAGAGTAACTCCAATGATGGAGATTGATATGATTCAGTTGATTGCTCAAAGACAGCAGATGATGATACCGAATGTCGTATCACAGATCACTGCTAGTGTTGATGCAAATGTGATCGCAGAATTATAGATTGAGCAATCACATGTTTATGAATATTTCAATTCTTAGTGTTATTACTAAGAGTGTTAATGTCCCACCGAATACTATTGTGACTACAAGTATTAGTTATAAACTAAACATGAATAGTAGTCGTAATGAATTAGACCCGGTATGAAGGATATGTTTGTTGGTTGTGTTAAGGAAATTATTAATGGTTTACTGTTGGTAAAGGGAGGAATAGATTAGCGAGTGGATAGAAAAGATCGAAATGGTTAAGGATATTGGTAAGAGTCTAGAACATTGTGTAGTGAAATATGCTACAGATATGTTGGTAGATTATGTTGTGTCGTGATGGAACACGATGGTACAAAATTATAGTTAGAAAATTTTTACTCGGATGATATGGTCAGAATTTAAAATTCTTGTGCTAGAGCACTTTTATTCGAGTAATTGAGTTCAGAGTTGGAAACTGAGCTATGGAAGATAGAAATGTTGTGTGCTGATCACTTAGAACACGCTAATCGTTTGAAGGAATTGTCATGTCTGATAACATGGCTAATTACTCCTGAAATTAAGCGAAGTGAGCGCTATATCGGGGACTAACTCCATCGATAAGGAGTATAGTCAATCCTGTAAAATATACAACCTTCGGAAGGGTTGTGTCACAAGCCAGCATTGATATATTTGACTATATGGGAAGCGGACTGGAAGGACGTTAGGTGAGACGTCGAGTGTTAAAGAAGAGAAATGATAAAGGTATAGAGCAAGATGGGCTTTTGAATAAGTAGGTATGTCCTACAACCCAGAATTATACTAAAGACTAGTTCTGGGGTGAAAACATGAACCGCATGAAGAATCCTTCCCTAAATGTGGAAAATATGGTTATCGGCAGGAAGGAGAATGTCGAGTGATAGTAGGCCACAGGTGTGGTACAGATGGACGTAATGCCCCAATTGTAGAACCAATTGAAGCCATGTGAACCGGCAACCCCAACCCATTCGTGTACAACCACTCCGAACCCAACAGCTCCAATAACAATCCATCCAAAGAAATCAAAGGATGCCAAACAGTGGTACTTGCTATGAATGTGGCAATACAGAACGTTTCAAGAGAAATTGCCCAAGGTTGAACCAAGGTGTCGTTGGAAGACGAACCTCATGACAAGCATCAACCTCTGATCAAGCAAGGAGCCGTGCTTTTGTGAGTAATTCGAATGAAGCACGTCATGATCCAAAGGTGGTATTAAATATGTTGTAGTTTTAAATCAATAGGCTTCAGTGATATTTTTACGGTCGTCGATAGAAGTTAGTTCCTGTTAACCTCCTATCATTTGGAAAGATACCGATTAGTGAAACTATAGAACCCTATACAGTAGAATCACTAACGGTAAACCCCTAATGGTTAACTAAATTGTTCGGAATTGTCCTATTATTCTGAACGATTAATTTTTCCTTATTGACCTACGACCAGTAAAGTTAAGAAGTTTTGACGTAATAGCTAACATGGATTGGCTAATTCAACATGAAGCTGAAATCAAATGTGAAAAGAAGATGATTAGAAGCTCTCCTTCGGACGATGAAGCGATTAGATACAGAGAAAAGTGTACGGTATTATGATACCACTCTAATCTCATCTTGAGATGTTATAATATTTACGACAAGAAGACGTGGTGTAATTAACAAACGCGATTGCCAAAGTATTTAAAAGAAAACATATAGAAGATATCCCGGTGGTACGCGAATTTCCACAAGTTTTCCCAGAAGAACTTCCTGGATTACCGCCAACCTGACGGGTCAAATTCAGGATCGATTTAATACCTCAAGCTGGCCCTGTTGCTAAAGCACCCTACCGACTTGCACCGTCCGAGATGCAAGAATTATCCAATCAGTTACAAGAATTGTTGGTTAAAGGATTCATACGACCTAGTTAGTCACCATGGGGTGCACCAGTGTTATTTGGGAAATGAAGGACAGAAGTGTTAGGATATGTATTGATTAGGGAGAATTGAATAAAATGACGATCAAGAATAGGTATTCACTTCTTCGAAGTAAATGATCTGTTAAACCAACTGCAGAGGGCGATTTATTTTTAGAAAATTGGTCTTAGATATAGTTATCACCAAATGAAAAATCCGAGAGGAGGACATTGCAACAACAGCGTTTCGGACTCGCTACGGCCATTATGAATTCTTAGTTATGCCTTTCGAGCTAACAAATGCGCCGGCAGCATTCATGGAACTCATGAACCGAGTCTGTAAACTTTATTTTGACAAATTTGTCATAACATTCATTGATGATATTTTGATATATTCGCAACGTAAAGAAGAGCACGAACGACGGTTAAGGAAAATTGTGGAAGTGTTAAAGCAAGAGGAGTTGTACGCGAAGTTTTCGAAATGTGACTTTGAATACAGAAAGCATAATCCCTTGGTTATGTTGTAAAGCAACAAGGATTTCACATAGATCCAAATACGATAGAAACCAATAAAATTGGCAGTCACCCAAGGCGCCGAAGGAAATGCGCCAATTCTTAGGACTAGCCGGAGACTATCAGCAGTTCATTGAAGAATTTTTAGCATTACCCAACTCATAATCCTTTGTACGACGCAAATGTACAAATTTTATAGATGATAAGAGACCGCAGTCTCATATTCAATGAAGATGGGTCGAGTTGTTAAGCGATTATGACTGTGACATCCGTTATCACCCCGGCAAGGCTAACGTCGTAGCCGATGCCTTGAGTAGGAAAGATCGGGTTAAGCTATTGCGAGTGCGAGTGCTGGGGATGATAGTCCAGTCGAAGCTTTCGGACCTGATTCGGGTCGCTCAACGTGAGGCGTTGAAAGAGGAACAATTGGAAAAGGAGGGACTTTACGACAATGAGAAGAATTTCGAACAACGCGTGGACGAAATTCTCTACTTCAAAAATTGGGTTTGGATCCCGACCCTCCATGACCTTCGTGAATTAATCATTGACGAAGCGCATAGATCGAAATTTCCATACATCAGGGATCGGATTTGACTATTGATGATACGGATATCTGAAAGGATTTTTATTAATGGCTGAGTTTGGAGAAAGATATGGTTACGTATGTTGGTGAATATGTAAGTTATGCAAGAGATAAGGCTGCACACCGAAAACCCTGGGGAACGCCACAACGACAGAAAAATTTGCCAATGATAGTGGGAATAAATTACAATGGATCTCGGGACGCAAATTCCCAAGGTATAGCAAAGGCATGATGTAAATTGGGTAATCGCGGATCGATTAACCAATCCTCACATTTCATCCCAATCTATGACGATTATCACAATGAATTCTCGCCCAAATTCATGATGATGAAATGGTATCTCGTCGTGGTGTACCATTTTCAATTATCTCAGATCGAAATAGTCATCCTACTTCCAATATTGGAAGGCGGGGAAGGAAACATCGAGAGCTTGAAGCTTTCTATGGGTGAAGTAATTATCACCAATTTGTTAAATTGAAAATGGGCGTCAATCAAGCCATAAGATTTGAATTGATTCGAGAAACAACCAATCGGATTTATAATATTTAAGATAAGTTGAAAGCAGCGCGAGATTGGCAAAGGATTTATGCCAACATTCAAAGGAAACCATTGTCGCTGGAAAGAGGTGACAAGGTATTTTTAAGGCATCACCTTAGAGAGGTGATATGAGGTTTGACAAAACCGAAAATAGCCCCTTAATATATTGGACCACATGGGACTATCTCCATGATTGGTCATTTAGTTTATCGATTAAAGTACTCCAGGGGCTAAGTACTATACATGATGTTTTGCCATATATACGGATTGAAAAGTACCTAAGCGACGAGGCAACGAAAGTACCAGTAATGGAGGTACTCGTAGAAGACATGTTTGATATCATAAATAATTCCGTAGAGATAGTAGACGGGAAAACTAAACAGTTTGGACACACCAAGCTTTATTGATTAAGATTAAGTGGAATTCACAGCGAGTACCAGATTATACCTGGTAACGCGAGGGTCAATTCTGAAGGAAAAACCCCCCACCTTTCTCTCGGAAAGGGATAGTGGGCGTGTAAAATTTCGAGGACGAAATTTCTTAACGGGGGGAGAATGTAACGATTCCGACGAAACCAGGTATACCCTAACCGGTAGACTGTAGTTACGTCATATTTAATGTCGGGTACATGAATTACCATAGTAATCATACGAGAATACATGGTTCACTGTATTGATTGTACGTGAATATATAATTCACCGTATTGAATATGCGATCAATCGATCGATAGTTATTGAAACCCGAACGAGTCGAGGGTTCAATTATAGACGAGATATATGATATTTAGTGATGTTACGAAGTATTAAAGCTTCGGGATAAGTGGATTAAAGCACAGAAAAAGGATTTCGATTTAATGGTACGTCGGTACGTTAAACGAAACCTTTAATACCAAACCGAGCAAGAGACAATCAATCAAGCCGAAAAAGATGCGCAATAATTAATAATATGATGTTTTAAGTTAATAAATGTCATGGTTTAAGTTTTTAAAGTTTTTAAATCGGTTTTATATAAATTTCATTTTTAAGCCGAAAAACGACCGTTTTAACCTCGTTTTAAGCCGAATTAGACATTTAACCGAAAAACGAACTGAACCAGATTATCCAAAACATTATCCGGATATCCGAAATCCAAACATGTGGCCTAGAATGGAGAGGTGGGTCCCACCCCACCCCCCTACCTATTCCGATCGGCTCCCTTGGTCCTTCTTTATTTTTTTTTTCTTTTTTACACAAACATTCCATCTCCTTCATCAATCCTCTCAACTTCATGATCAAAAACCGAGACTTTGTAGCAAGAACAACGAGGTAAAGATTGAGTATTTCACATTTTCATCTTCGTTTCTTGAGTTGGTTTGCAAGAAAATGAGGTTTCAATGATGAAAACCGATTCTTGCATGATCAAGTGATGTATACGGGTTATACAAGGGATCTTGGTCCAAGAAAGGAGTTAAACGAATCAAAAACGAATTTTTACGGTTAAATATTTGTTTTTGGAATCATAACCGAAACCATGAAAGAAATGGCTTGATCGTGAGTGTAACTTGCTTGGTATTGTGGTATGTTGGTTGTAGGTTCTGTGTTTAGTGGTAGATAAGGCGGAAAGACGAGTTTGTAGCTTGTAGTGGCGGAAAACGAAAGGTATATTCGGTTATGTTCGGTGTATGTGTTTTGGGACAGATTGTTGATGCTTTAGAGTTGGGTCATGAAATTTTACAGGGATTTTCTACACATGAAAATAAGAGTTCTGTGAATTTTTGGTAATTTTTGGATAAAGGATGAATATTTGGTGAATTTAATGCTCGGTTTTGGCCAAAAATGGTGAAAAATAGTTAAATATCATGAACAATTCTGGAAAATTGCAGATAAGCTTTTTATATCATGCATAAGTCACACACAAAATTTGAGGCCCGTTGGAGAAGTCTAAGTAGGCTTTTCGGTTAAACGAGTTCTAGGGTTTTCTAGCTCGGATTTAGTGAAAATGGCATGTAAAAGAAGATTTTGGTTCTGGAAAAATTACAGGGGACTATGTGGATGGCAGGGGGCATCCAGGAGAAATTTGGGATTTTTCTAAGATCGTTTGGTATTTACGACATATTTAGTGTTTAAATGGTGTTTAAAAATAGATAAATAAATTTTAAATATAAAAATTAATTCTGGAAATATTTTTATAAAATTCCCCACTGTCAAAAAGTCATTTGTGCAAAATTTCAAGATCCGAGAATAAACGGATAATTATTTGTGCAAAAACGAACATTTAAAGCTTAAAACGAGTAAATCGGTAAAGCTCGCTTAAACGAGCTGACTGGTGTATAAAAACCCTAAAAATGAACTATTTTCATATAATTGAGTTAAACAAGTAAAAATGAATCATCCGAAAATAATTCGGATGATTTGAGTAATTTTAGCTGATTTAACAGTTTCCGGTACGCTAAAGACGGAAACGGGTCCCGCGGTCAATCGGGGCGTCTAAACCGAGTACTAATTTCACCACTTTAATTAAATTATCATTCAACAACTATTTTCGGGTCGTGTGTGACCAAACTCATTTTTGAACGTAAAAACGGATAACCGTGCTAGGCACGCAAAACGGGAAAAACGACTAATATTAATTTTGACCACTGAACAATAAACGACATCACAATCTGAGTCCGTAGAAGTGTTTCTGGGTTAACATTGCCCCCGGAATGGGTACAGTACTGGGTTAACAGTGTCCCCAGATGTACCGGTTAACACGGTTAAAGATATATTAATAATGAGTGTATAGTAACGATCGTAGGGGTCATATTACAGATTGGACGTGTTAACTGATAATGATTGTTGTTACCTGCTTGCATGTGCTAAGGTGAGTTTCACGAGCCCCTTTTTTCTGAATTGTTTTTAAATAGTTTCCCGGGGCGGAAGCATGTTATTATTGAAATGTTTAAGTACATACTGGACGCATGGATTTGCGTGGAATTACATATATTTTATTGTACGGGAATCGTACGGAAATGTACTAAGATGGTAATTGTCTGAGTTGCTAACTTTCTGAACGCATGGATTTGCATGGATTTATATATATTTGATTGTACGGGAATCGTACGGAATGGGTACAGTACTGGGTTAACAGTGTCCCCAGATGTCCCTAGAAGTGTTACTGGGTTAACAGTGTCCCCTGATGTCCCTAGAAGTGTTACTGGGTTAACAGTGTCCCCAGAATGAGTACTGTACTGGGTTAACAGTGTCCCCAGTATTGGATTAACAGAGGTTTCACTTGTGGGCTCAGCATAATTACATCGATAATATTATATTATGATATGGATTTGTCATGGTTTACTCAAATTGTGAAACTCACCAACTATTCGTAGTTGACCCGTTTTCTCACATGCTTTTCAGGTACAACTAAGATGAAGTGATTGCTTACGTGCTAAGTGCTTGATGTGTGTAAGATTAGCGTGCAGGATGTTATGATATGTTATATTAATAGAATTATGTATCGTATAGTATGATGTGTGTATCACCTAGACGGTAATGAAACACGAGATAATGTAATTTGAAGTATATTAATGTATTCAGTTTTCTTTATTAACAATGTGGTTGATATCAGAGGTGTCTTTTGCATCCCGTTTACGTTTCCGCTGCGGTTACGGGGTGTTACATCATGCATAGCAATGTATCGGCCCATAAGAAGCGAAACTTTGTTTTTAGTAAGATTGAGTTTACTATCCAAAAATGGGTTGCGGCGCAGCTTGTTGCACGACAACCTGTCACTTCATTATATATCTTTTGGATGTTTTTATCGATTAATGAGATATGATTATTTTAGACATATAATTAGGAGGGAAAACTTTGTTCTAAAAACATATGTTTTATTAAAACAAATAAATATTCTAAAACATAGAAACTAAGCATGAGCGTAGATACTTAAAAATATATTTTTTTTAAATGAAGATTGGAATCATGAATGACCTACACTTCACTTAGTAAGAGCATCAACAACAACAAACATGTACAAACCGCCACATCAGCGTCACGTCATATTCCAAACTTTTTTCAAAAACCCACACTTTCTTTCACAACACCAAACCTCCACAAATTCTACTAAAAAATTATTATATTCATATATATATAATATATGTATATATGTATGTGAGTTGGGGACCCACAAACCAAGTCCTTTGCAGGTTCTTAAACTCAAACTTGAATGACAAACTTGAAGGAAAAATTGGAGCTACAATGGTTGGAATTGAAATGTTGAAGTTTGTAGATTGCCACATCAGACAAACCACACCCACAACCATTGCCGTTGTGGGTGCTCTAAGTTGTTTTCCACGTAAGGCTAGTTAAGTTTAGTTGTGTTATTCTCGTCTATATACCTATAAACATATTCACGAGACCGTGTACATCCTAATTTCTTTTTTGAATGATCAACAAATATAGAATTCCTAGGTATTTTGTTTGGGGTGATTCAATAGCAAAATGACATCATCAGCTGGCCCAACCCAGTAGTATGGAGCTCTTAAACGCCTCCAAGTTATCTCCAGCTCCGACGAATATCCACCCGCCCGAAGGCCCACTGGTGGTAAAACCTGACCGCCCTCTGGATCGAACATGAGATCACAAAGATCTAAGTGTTCCTTCATTGAGCCACCTATGTCACTCCAAAGTGTTGTAAGTGAGGTTTGAACTTGAGTTTTCATTGAGAAACTCATATTCTCTACCACTACCCGTGTACATCCTAATAATGAATCCAAATTGAAATTACGACTATATTTAGTTGAAATGAAAACCACTAGAAAACTCTAAAGTCTAAAGCATCCACAACAAAGCTTTAGAGAATTCCCAACCTATCCCCTAAATTTTTATGAGATGATTTTGTAAATTATATGATATGATTAAAAGTTGTTATAAATTTAGAGAAGTTTGGTTGCCTCATATTTGATTGTAAGTACATGAGAGCAAAATTTTAATGATAAAGATATAAGAAAATATAATTTAACTTTTAGTGTTATTATAGAGATAATGATAGAGAACGGGTTGGGAATGCTCTTACACGGTAAAGTCCGAGTCTTAAGAAACATGTGGTTATCAAACCTCACCATAGCAACTCTAGTCCGCCTAGTTCATTCGATATGTAAACCTTCTACAAACCACCAATGTGGGTCCCCTCTCACATAATGATTTATAAATTTATATACTATATATTACATTAATATTTTTAATCGGGTACGTTTGCAAAGGTTTGTTATAAAAGATAATGTGCGTTTTTTTGAAAGAAGTTTCGAATTTAATGTTGAGTTGATATGAAATTGACGTGACGGTGTATCTGATTCCGAAATCCGATTGTTGTGGAAGCTCTAAGTCGAGTGTTTCTAATTTTGAACTCCTTACCAGCTTTCCTAAACCACTTGCATTTGGCTTTGCAAACAGTGTATTAATAAATGATGAATACATGTACTAACCTATAATTTCGTAGTGGGGTAGTTTTGGCTGGCATTTGGGCCCAAAACTCTCTTAAAACGTCACGTACACCGCCCCTTTTAAATTTTGGCAGGCATTTTAAGTGTCAAAGTTGTGTACACAGCTTTGAAGGGGATGATCTAAGTTGTGTCAAAGTTGGGTAGAGAGTTTTGACAACGCATGATCTAAGTTTTAAGGATTTAACAAGTGCATTCATATAAATAATATGGTTCATAATTATAACAAACCATAATATATGCAAAAAGGAAAAATAGAGAAAATAAAAGAAGTTCGATTAAGAAAGTGAGTTCTTATCCCACATCGCTAGAATACAAAACTTTAAAGCTTTTTATAAGAAAGAGAGCTCATATGATAATATTCTTATAAGACAAATCACACCCGGTGGTCCTAGCGGAGAGTGCTAAGCACCCGAAGAGCACGGGTACAAGCTCGTGCGATGGGCGCAATGTGGCGCACTTTGCACTTCTCACGCTCGCATCGCCGCGAGCCTCCTTAGTATCTTTGTGGAAAATTAAAATTTTTAAATATCCTTCCATCACGCTATGCAACAGATTTAAATATCATCGCGATACGCGATGAAGTGTAAATTATCCAGAAACTTTTGCGGCTGTCACGCTACGCGACGGACCTCTAAGTAACCCATCGCGATACGCGATTTGGAGGTTACGCTAAAAAGACACGTTGCCTGCCACGTGGCCTAGCTAGGGCTGACTCGGCAAAGCTATGGGTCACGTCATGACATGCTATGGCCTTATTATAGGCCCATCTCGATACGCGACCGACCTTGAAATTAACTATGAAAGGGAAGGAAATCAGCCTTCATTTTCTCGTCCCAAAATCAGATCTATCTCACTTTATGTTTTATTAAGTATTAAGAAGTTGGTATAATATCCTTGAGTGGTCGTAAAGATACCTCTCGATTGAAAGAAACTTATGTACGCGAACCCGAAAGCTCTGCCTGAACAAGGTAAGACATTGTGCCATCGTGTAAAGTTTCTAATATTGTGATTATCATTATGCTTATTGGGTTTATACTAATCTTGATATACTACATTATGTTTAACCTAGGTTCTTTCCAGGAAGTTCTTTAATTGTAAACTTGCAAGGTGAGAGATTCGAGTTATTATACAACTCACATTTGCGTGAGAAAACTGGTTTTCCAATACCGTCATGATGACTTTTAAACCTATTAAACTCGTGACAGATAATCTAAATGCTTTCAAAATATTTTCAAAGTGTTTTAAGTACATTATAGTTATTAAGTCATTGTATACTTACGGGATGGTTACTACTGGTATTGTGGGGTTTTATATACAAGACTTGCCTACTAGGCTATTACACGTTACTTACTGGAAAAGTGTTGGCCAATAAGTAATATGACCACAATCACGAATACGGTCGAGTGAAAAGTGTCTTTCGGTAATTTGTAAGCAGCTAGATGTAAAAATATCTTAATGTTGTAACTGTAAAATGTGTTATTTATAAATGAATGTTCTCACTAGTATCTCCTACTGGTCAAATATTTTTAATCATGTTTCAGGTGACTAGTTAGAGACAAAGGAATGATGCATGTGGGCTTCCAGCTTAAAAAAATGGGACTGTCACCAGGATAAAGAAATGTGTTTTGTAAATTAGGGTTTATCCCTATGAAACTTATGTTTGTATAAAATGAGTTTTATTAGCAGTTTGTGAAATAAGAATCATGGTTTTTTTATAACTCTGATAGTTTTTTCAAACTACGGTCCTGATGAAATATTCCGTTGCAAATTATTTTAATAAACAACAATACCATCACTCGTTGTTCACGGCTTCCCAATAGGGTATAGAGGTCGGGGGTTGTGACAGCTAAAGTGGTATCAGAGCCACTGGTTTAAGCAATATAGATATTATTACCTAATCTTAAAATTAAGAGTTATGTAATAAATATGTTAACCTACGTGTTAACTATATGGATAAGATTCTAGCCACACATGAATATAAATAATATAATTATTATTTTGTGGAGTTCTTTGTTTTATCACACGTGATTAATAGTATGAGTAAGCTCGTTGAAGCATTCGAAAACATATTCGTTGACACTACGTATATGGAAGTGAGAATCCCTAGTGAACAAAATACAGAATACCCAGAACCTATGGTATTCCAAACACCGCCACCAAAGCAACCAAAACCAAAACAAAAAAAATAAGACGAGTTAAGGACTAACAGAGACGATTGAGAAAAGGAAAGAAAGAAGATTGGTAGTCACAGCAGCACCACAACCACCTGAACCATAACCAGAACCACCATCAGAACCACAACCCCCTACACAAATGCCAATGCGAGAAATATTAAACCGATGCTTAGATGAATGTGACATCTTTCAACCAATACTAAATGATATAGGTGCAGGAAGCTCCACTAACCGATTTTTTTTTGGAAATGAATGATCTATTTCAGCACTACGCTGGTTAGAAAAGACATAAGCTGTTATAAGAATCAGTCAATGTGCTTAAGAAGATAAGATACTGTATGCTTCTAATCTCTTAATTAATGAAACATTAGAATGGTGGAACACAGTACTCCAGGAAAAATGTTGGGACTTATATTTTAGACCGACGCATCGAATTAATCTGTGGGTGAAAAATATATTATTTGGTCTCAACCAAGGGTGGATGGCTTGAAGACCAAGTCATGCTAGACTAGTATAAATAGATGTTTTTATTCATTTGTCTAGTATGAGTGACTGTATTGTGTATGTGTGAGATTTAGGGTTTTATCCCTTTGAGAGAGTCTCCGCCTCCAAGATGAGCTCTCCTGGTGGCGGCTGATATTTCTTAATCGATTGTATGTATGAATGTATGTATGTATTACTAGTTCTTCTTTATGAGAATCATTCGGCTAATATTATCATACTACCATTTCTATCTTTTTTGTTTTGATTACAATTGTTCATCCTACTTTATTGTTGATTGTTAATCAAATCAGGCTCTCTCCAATACACCTCATCCGTCCAGACATCTTTCAAGAGTGAATATGAGTTAGATTCGATCCTAACCCTAGACCCGAGCTCCACACCGTTGTTTAATAACGATTATCCATGCTTCCGCACCGGGGAACGGACCTAACAATTGGTATCAGAGCACGGGTTACCGAATCGTTCAGACCAACCGCTGAACAGATTCAGTTCGCTCTTGAATCCACCATGGACGTTAAACGATGAAGTTCGTTGAAATTATTTGATGATTCGGAGAAAAGTATATGGATTGATGTTTGGGTTGATGACTCGTTTGGTGATCCAACATCAATTTCATGTTTATTTGATCAGAACAATCCAGATCTGATGTAACAGTGTTATTTGGCTCATTTTGGGGCAACACTGTTCATTTGATGATTTCCAGATCTGAAAAGGTTGATTATGATATGAGGATAGGTTTCTTTGATTTCGAGATAGCGTGGATATTGCTACAATGATTAATTTCAGATTATGATACATGTTTCCAGATCTGAAAATTAGGGTTTATGTGTGCTCGTTGTTGTTTATGTTATTTGTGCTGCTCGAACTGTACATGATTTGGAAAACAAACATTGCCACTGGTACAAACTGGTATGGAGAATGTACAAGTCAGAAATAAACATGTACTAGCGGCAATATCATTATGGTTTGTTGCAGCAGATGCAAAGTGAATATTTAAGCAGGTTCTGCAAGGGCAAATCAGTAACTGATGATGCAGAAATGAAGCTTTGGTGTCTCGAGCATACTATGATCATATAAGACTGAACTCGAGTATGGAAAATGACTAAGTGTTGCTTCGAGCATAGGAGGTGTTTTGCCCAAGCACATCTTTGTTTGGCTCAAGCACAGGTTATTTCGAGCACATCTTATATCGAGCACATCAAATTCGAGTACACATTGTGAAACCCAGAGCATATCCTTTGTCTTCTCAAGAAAACTGTCTTCTTTAAGTCTCGAGCACACTTTGTTATTTATTCGAGCAGAATCTTTTTCGAGCATACTTTGTTTTGTCTTGAACAATTATGCTTGTGAAGAGAAAATTCAAGTTTGTGTCGAGCACACCCTTGCTCCCGAGCATACTTTTGCTTCCGAGCTTGTCTGGTGGAAAATGAAAAAGCACTAAGTAATCCGAGCACACTTTTGTTTCCGAGCACTAAGTAATCCGAGCACACTTTTACTTCCGAGCACACTTTGTGCTAGTTGAAAATAGAAAAAAAAGAAAAAAATGCAAGTGTTTTGCTATCCGAGTACAATTTGTGCTAGGAAAGTGCTTCCGGGTACACTTTGTGCTAGTTGAAGAAAATGAAAAATCACAATTACTTCCGAGCACACTTTTGCTCCCGAGCACACTCTGTGCTCGGTGAAAAATGAAAAATCACAAGTGTTTTACTTTCCGGGTACACTTTGTGCTAGGATGAAATCCGAGCACACTTTGTGCTAGGAATGAAATCCGAGCACACTTTGTGCTTGGAAATGAATCAGAGCATGCTCTGTGCTAGGAAAATGCTCCCAAGCACACTTTGTGCTAGGAAACAGAGTTTGTGAAACATTTCAAAGTTATGAAGAAACTTTTGAGATTTTTGGTGCCGTTGACCGTTTGACCAAGATGTTCTCTACGGAAGATATATACCAGGGGTATTTTGGTAATTTTTCTCCAATCATCAACAAGCTTATGGAATTCAAACCTCATCAAATTTCATGACTTCATCAAGAGCTTTACAAGAACAAGTGTTGACCAAGCTTAAGGATTTAATCACATTAAGTGTCAACCAACTTTTGAATATGTTTATCTGAGATTTTTACAATCTTGATAAGGATGATCAAGATTGTTTCACCCACACTTGATTTGAAGACACATTTATTAAAGACAATTGCAACGAAATTGGGGGGGTAAAAATCTTTGAATTTCATTGCAAATGGCATGCTTCAAATCAAGTAAAAGACTCGAGTTAAGGAAAAGTTGATCAAGATTAATAACCCAAGGGTTTTTCAAAGATGTTTCATCGTTTGCCAGTTTTCAGATTTCCTAGTACGGATGAGAATATAGAGTCATCTCAAGCAACAATGTTGAAAGGACGATCAGTAGAGTTCAACCTCCTATGAAATAGTCACTTGAACAGTCAAGAACGGGTTATGGTTGAACTTGAATGCTATCTTAATTCAGGGAATGGTTTGAAGATAATTTACAAGGGAAGAAACAGATTTGAAGAATGGAAGATTATTTGATGATCACATTGAGTTTATTTCTTTTTATGATAACCTTGTTACTTGAAGTTGATCTTTGAAGTTCAAAGCCTCGATCATATGCCCATTCAACTATATCCAAAAGTGGTATAAGAGTGATAATTCGAAATGAACAATGGGAGAAGCTTAACGTGAGGGGGAGAATTTCAACGAAAGACAACGAGTTATGAGGTGATCATGGAAGAAATTCGATGGCATCGGTCTAAGGGGGAGATTCTTGGGACTTATATTTTAGACCGACGCATTGAATTAATCTGTGGGTGAAAAATATATTATTTGGTCTCAACCAAGGGTGGATGGCTTGAAGACCAAGTCATGCTAGACTAGTATAAATAGATGTTTTTATTCATTTGTCTAGTATGAGTGACTGTATTGTGTATGTGTGAGATTTAGGGTTTTATCCCTTTGAGAGAGTCTCCGCCTCCAGGATGAGCTCTCCTGGTGGCATCTGATATTTCTTAATCGATTGTATGTATGAATGTATGTATGTATGAGTGGTTCTTCTTTATGAGAATCATTCGGATAATATTATCATACTACCATTTCTATCTTTTGTGTTTTGATTACAATTGTTCATCCTACTTTATTGTTGATTGTTAATCAAATCAGGCTCTCTCCAATACACCTCATCCGTCCATACATCTTTCAAGAGTGAATACGAGTTAGATTCGATCCTAACCCTAGACCCGAGCTACACACCATTGTTTAATAACGTTTATTCACGCTTCCGCACCTGGGCACGGACCTAACACAAAAGATAGCAACATAGTTTGCACTATGACATGGGAAGAGTTCAAAGAAATAGTAGAAAGGAAATTTTATCCTCCCCGTGAAAGAGAAAAGATTTCTACTATGTTCTTAAACCCCAAGATGGAAGGTGTGAAATTTTGTGAGTATATGAAATTTTTTCTAATAAGCAATAATGGTACCGACTTTAGTTTTGTTTGAATCGGTACTAATTTCTCATTATATTTGGGGATTAGGAAGTGAAATCCGCGATCTGGTAAAGTCGGCTAGACCTCAGACTATTGGGGAGACACTTGAGCTAGCCAATACTATGACAGATGGATTAATCCGAACACATGGAGAAAACAAAAAAGAAGGATCTGGCCTAGAAGATTACCCAAGAATTTTGAAAGAAGGGAGCAGGTAAATCCCACTCTCAGCCTCTCTATAAAATTTGCAGAAAGAGGCACTTAGGGAAATGTGCTTTTATGAAAACTAAGTATTGTAATTACTGCAAAAGGGCTAGTCATACGAATGAAGAATGTAGAAGGAAAGAAACCGGCGTTTGCTACAATTGCAGAGAACCTGGCCACATCCGCCCAGAATGTCCAAAACTGACAAAGGTTCCTGACAACAAAGCAAAGAACAAAGATGGACCTAAGAAGTATGCATGAGCTTTTCAACTTATTGCACAAGAAACATCAATGATTCTGGACATCATTGCGGGTACTTTTCTTATTAATGAATTTTGATCTAAAGTACTGTTTATTACAAAGAAATCAGAGTTTTGTAAATGCAAATTTTTGTCAAGCCTTAAATCAACCTTTAACCAAACTTAATCAAGTCTGTACGGTAGAAACAACCGACGGGAATTTCACTCATATTCATGAAGTACTTCAAGGAGAAAATATAGACTTGCTAGGTCACAAGTTTAAAGCAAACTTAGTTCCAATGAATCTGGCTGAATTCGATGTCATATTTGGAATGGACTGGTAGCAGCTAATCATCCTCGAATCTGTATCAACCCGGATTTTCAAAGAATAATATTTAAATATATAATTTATTTATGGCATAATAGTTACTCGGATTAATAGAGAAATAATAAAAGAATAAAAAAAAAATAGATAAAAGAAAGTCCATGAAATTATAAACGAGAGTTAATAGTTAATTAATATTAAATATAGAAAGAATTATGGACTTGGGTAATTAAATGGATCAAGATAGTGTAATGGGCCTTAGGTCCATGGACGTTAAGGGGTATAAATACCCTATTAAATCATCCTAAAACCCTAACTCTCATTCCATCCTATCCAAAATCTCTACACACACACCTTCCTTTGTATACATAAACGGCCAAGAGAGAAAGAAAGAAATCCGAGACCAAATCAAGCTAACTATTATTAGATATTCTATATATAAGATGGATCCAATGATTTAAGTTCATAACCAAGCCAAACGACAACAAACGAACATAAAAAGTTAGCAGCGCACAATTAAAGAAGGGAATTACGATAAACGGAGAAAGAAACAGGACCCAGGTGAGTTTCTAGCCCCATTTCCTTGTTATATTTTCCGGGCAGTGTGCATACTCGATGTGACAGTTAATACACTTACCTTAAATGGTAAGTGTATGCCATGTATGATATATGTGATAGATACGATTTATTTCTTGTCGGTACGTGAACGATCTTCGGATATTGCACGTATTGCCAAGGAAGAGATTAGCTCCTTACATGGATATTAAATAATAGCTTATATACAGTGTTCATTCTATGGATAATATATAGAGTTCCTTCTATGGATAATGTATAATGTTCCTTCTATGGATAACATAGTGTTTCTTTTATGGATAGTATAGTGTTTCTTCTATGGACAGTATAGTGTTCCTTTTATGGATAGTATAGTGTTCCTTCTATGGAATGTATATAGGGTGTTCCTTCTATGGATAATATATATATAGAGTGTTCCTTCTATGGATAATATATATGTAGAGTGTTCCCTCTATGGAGAATATATAGCATGAGCAATAGTAATAGTTCTTTTAATAGATATTACGTGACGTTCCTCTTATGGATATTTATACAAAGATAAAGTATTAATACGTGTCTTCGAATACGTTAAGAAACATATGAGAATAAATTGTATGTTTCCTGATTAACTAGAACTCACTCAGCATAGCTGACTTTTAATATGCACGCAGGTAAGTAGGATGAAGTAGTTCGTTTGAGGGAAACACGTGGCATTTAATAGAGGCTGGCATCGGAAGACTCGAGACGTTTATCAGTTTATGTTTAATTACTTAGTTTTTGAAAGACAAAGACGTTGTTTAAGACAAGTTATATAATGTTTTATGAAAGTTTTTATATTCCGCGAGCTTTTTTATTAACTCTAATGATTAGAACTATGTTAATGAGTAAATCCAACGTCTAAATATGAGGTACCGGCAACGGGGCCTTACAAGTTGGTATCAGAGCAAAGTTCGAGAGATTTAAGCATCCTACATGCTTAGACTCGAACAGAGAATGAGATTTAAGTAAGAAGATGCCAGTCCAAGAATGCCATGTGTCACTCAAGCAAGTTCAGTAAAAGTAAAGTGTATGGTTCGATAATAAATGTTAATGTTATCTTGATTAATATGAATAGGATTTCTTGCTTGTTTGACTGTTTAACTATGTAAGGTTAGAATCAACACAAATAGACTCATAAAAGGAAGTGTATAGGACACGGAAAGTAACATGATCAGCTAATCACAACTGGCCACTCTTATAAACTGTTAGCCATACTATCCTTGTACTAAATAGTTCCTTGAGTGATGATGTTTGTGTTTTCCTTTTAGAATACGATGGCTGGAACGGGAGGAAATGTGGGAACTGGAGACATTGTGAGAGCTGGAGGTCGCGCCGGGCGTCGTGGCAGGCCTTTTCGTGTGCAACGACCTTCGGTTGAAACAGCTTCCAACACCGGAGATGAAGGAAGCGCGGCCGGAGGAAACCCGAACAACAATGAAGGGATTCAACTGGATACCGCAATTCAAGCAGCTATTGTTCAAGCTTTAGCCACTGCTGTGAAGAACTTGACTCATGAAGGGTCTGATAGAAGCCGTGATAGAACCGTAGAAGGAGTGGGAGGAGATGGTAAGAAAGATGATGAAAGAGAGAGGGAGGCGTCAAGTGGGGTTAGGTCTATGAAAGTTGACACACTCTAAACACACATACCTTCCTTTGTATACATAAACGGCCAAGAGAGAAAGAAAGAGATTCGAGACCAAATCAAGCTAACTATTATTAGATCTTCTATATATAAGATGGATCCAAGGATTTAAGTTCATAACCAAGCCAAACGACAACAAACGAACACAAAAAGTAAGCAGGGCACAATTAAAGAATGGAAATACGATAAAAGGAGAAAGAAACAGGATCCAGGTGAGTTTCTAGCCCCATTTCCTTGTTATGTTTTCGGGGTTGTGTGCATACTCGATTTGACAGTTATTACACTTACCTTAAATGGTAAGTGTCTGCCATGTATGATATATGTGATAGATACGATTGATTTCTTGTCGGTACGTGAACGATCTTCGGATATTGCACGTATTTCAATGGGAAGAGATTAGCTCCTTACATGGATATTAAATAATAGCTTATATACAGTGTTCCTTCTATGGATAATATTAGAGTTCCTTCTATGGATAATGTATAATGTTCCTTCTATGGATAGCATAGTGTTCCTTTTATGGATAGTATAGTGTTCTTTCTATGGATAGTATATTGTTCCTTCTATGGACAGTATAGTGTTCCTTTTATGGATAGTATAGTGTTCCTTCTATGGAAAGTATATAGGGTGTTCCTTCCATGGATAATATATGTGTAGAGTGTTCCCTCTATGGAGAATATATAGCATGGGCAATAGTAATAGTTCTTTTAATAGATATTACGTGACTTTCCTCTTATGGATATTTATACAAAGATAAAGTATTAATACGTGTCTTCGGATACGTTAAGAAATATATGAGAATAAATTATATGTTGCCTGATTAACTAGAACTCACTCAGCGTAGCTGACTTTTAGTATGCACGCGGGTAAGTAGGATGAAGCGGTTCGTTTGAGGGGAACACGTGGCATTGAATAGAGGCTGGCATCGGAAGACTCGAGACATTTATCAGTTTATGTTTAATTACTTAGTTTTTGAAAGACAAAGATGTTGTTTAAGACAAGTTATGTAATGTTTTATGAAAGTTTTTATATTTCGCGAACGTTTTTATTAACTCTGATGATTAGAACTATGTTAATGAGTAAATCCAACGTCCAAATGTGAGGTACCGACAACGGGGCCTTACAGAATCTTATGTAACAAGAATTATGTTGAGATTCGTACGCCAACATGAGAGATTATTACAATCCACGGAGAAAAAATTTTTAGACCCACAAAAGTTCGTGTCAGTAATGAAAGTGGCAAACTACCTAAGGAAACAAGGCGTAGTGTTTATGAATTATGCAATCATTAACGTCAAAGGAAATGAGCTAATGAAAATTCTGGTAGTATCAGAATATTCTGTTGTTTTTCCAGAAGATTTACCTGGACAACCGCCTAATCGTGAAGTAGAATTCAGAATTCATGTGATACCAGGAACAACACCAATTGCTAAAGCACCATATCTATTTGCGTCAACATAGATGTTAGAATTGAAAAAAACAATTAGATGAATTTTTAGCAAAGGGTTTCAAATGACGAAGCTCATCACCTTGGGGAGCACCAGTTATGTTTTCAAAAAGAAAGATGGCTTGATGCGCATGTGTATCGATTAACGAGAATTAAATAAGGTCACTATTGAGAATTAGTATCCACTACCGAGAATTGGTGATCTATTTGATCAAATTCAAGGAGCTCAATATTTTTCTAAGATCGATTTACGTTAAAGATATCATCAATTAAAAGTGCTAGAAGAAGACATTCCTAAGACTGCTTTCAGAATAAGATATGGTCACTACGAATTTACAATTATGTCGTTTGGTCCTACCAATGCATAGCTGCATTTATAGATATGATGAATCAGATATGTAAACCATATATGGATAAATTTGTAATCGCTTTTTATAGACGATACACTTATGTATTCCAAAACTAGTGATGATCATGCCAAGCATCTTTATACACTCTTAACACTGTTGAGAAATGAGAAGCTTTGTGCTAAGTTCTCAATGTGTGAGTTTTAGTTACAAGAAGTACAATTCCTAGGTCACTTGATTAACCATGAAGGTATTCATGTGGACACTGTCAAAATAGAAGCTATCACAAAATGGGAAATTCCTAAAATTCCATTGAAATTCGAATTTTATTAGGATCGGGAGGATATTATAGATGCTTCATTTAAGATTATTCCCGAATAGTAGTTCCGTTAACAAAGTTAACATGTAAAAATGCCAAGTTTAAATACGAACCCAAGCAAGAAGAAGCTTTTGTAACCTTGAGCAAGAAGTTAAAAAATGCCTCGATACTTGCATTACCAGAAGGAACTGAAAATTTCACAGTTGTTGCGATGCTTTTCAAATCGGGATGGGGATGTGTGTAAATCCATTGTGAACAAGTTATTGCTTATGCGTCCAGACTATAACAACTCGAATATTTCCAATTGATATTCCCCGACTCCTTTTATGTATTTATTATTTTACAATTTTTTTATTGTAGTTATTTAATATATGGATGAATAACTTTTAGTTTTTTTTACACAATTAACCCTAAACTTGTGTTTTAACCCGCTTTTTATCCACCTTTAAAGATTTAGGACCTTTCTGCTAATATGTATATTATTATTATATTATAACCTATTCTGGACCTGTTTACCCAAGATCCTAACCCGCATTGAGAACCTGTTTATTATAACTTGATTAATCTCTACTATATATAATACATCAAACAAGGGTAAATTAAGACACCCATTTTTAAGTAATTTACAACACTTAAAGCATGAGGTATATGTGTTAGTAAGGGTAAACTTGTCTTTTAAACATAATCCATTTAACTTACAAGTATGGTCCCTCATCTTTAACCATATTATGTTTTTAATTTAAGTTGTAAACTAACTTCTCACCCATGATTTTTAAACGACTATAGCCTTTTCAAATGTTAATATTTTTATAAAAAAATTACACCATAAAAACGAGCATTTTATTCTCTTTAATTTGGATATGATATTATTATAATTTTTTTCATTTTAAATAAATTAATATGTTACGTGTGGGTGTTAAGTGTCGGTTTTGATAGTTTTTAAGTTAAACTTGTGAGTCCAACCGTTAATAATGATTTTTTTTGTCATCCAAAACCAATTCAACCATTGAAAGTTGAAACTGAATCGTTACTACCGGCCTGGTTCCAGTTTGGTTTCACAGTTTAAACTTTAATAATAAATTTAGTTTAAAATAATTATTAATTTAAATATACCATCAATTTTAACTAAACACCAACATAATATGATACTTGAAAGGATCTTAAATAAAAAATGATAATTTTAGCCACATAAATGGTAAATATTAATGGAAGATCTAGGACGTGAAATAATAACAACAAATATCACAAAATGAATCATACTGCAATTAGGTTAATTTGAAGTTGTATAGCAAAATTATTTGTAATAAAAAGATTATGTTCAATTAAATTTTAACTATATATAATATATATTACAAAACATATCTAATAATTAATAATAAAAAACATTAAAATGCATTCAACATTTACAATATGGTCTGGTTTCATATGGTCGGTTGCCAGTATAAACCGTGAACAAACCGTTCACTACGTTTTGAAAATTTGAAATCGACCAACAAACTGAAAGTAAAAAAAGAAAAAGAAAAAAGAAGTCAAACAAATGGCAGGTTTAAACGATTTCAAGGTGTTAACCGAACCATACACACTTATATTTGTTATGTGATTAACATGTTCAAACACCCGCTGCATCGCGCGGGCACCTGTTTAGTAAGCTATTATGATCGAAATTAATTTGTGATTCGTTGATTCTTATACCATAAACGGCCTAACCAACAACTTAATTAAGTTAACTTGATCATCTTGATTCGTTTTTCTTGATTTAAACAAGTCGACATCAATATATATCGTAATACATGTAAACAACAATGAGAATTCAATTAAACCCAGTTATGCAATCCTTATAACCTCACTGACTAAACCCCTATAATAAATTACATTATAATCAATCTGGTTTGCTGATTTTGATCCTTGTAAAGCCGTTTTTCTTCATTCACTGTTAACCCTCATATTAACATCGTTTTAGGCAATTAATTATATGCAATGGTTCGTTTTGATCTGCTTTACATTGGCCCTAACATCAATTGATCAAACGTGGAATGGATTGATCGATTTGATTTCTAGGGTTTATGGCCTACGCCTGTTTCTGTTTATTTATTTTCTGTGTCGGGCTTAAACTTATTAGCACCCTAGCCTAGTTAGCTAGGGGCTGTTGGTGTTGGTTTGAGCCACTAGGGGTCGCGGGTTCGAACCCCCAGCCCATGTTTTGGTTGTTTATTTTTTTTATATATATTCTTTAAACTTTAAATCAATAAAATTATACTATAAATATTATAATCAATATTTTTTTTGTACAAATCGACAATATTAACATGTTGTTATCCAAACCTTGATTATGACCGTGTGTGTATATATATATATATATATATATACTTTAATTATAAAAGAAAATTGTTAATGGTTTTAAAATAAAGACTTTATTAAGGTTTTAAATGAAAATGCCTAAAATGTATATCTAGTTAAAACAATGAATTGAAACAAATATCTTTACATAATCTATTGAAAATTATAAATATTTATTTATTTAAGCATTATCATCATAATTATGTATTATATATATATATAAATGATTTAATTAACCTTTTATTACTTATATATTATAAACATGGATTTTAATTAATAAATTATAATATTAAATATATGAATTAAAACATATTAAAGTATCTACAAAGGTGATAAAAGCTGTAATAAATCTAACTATTATCAAAGAAATAATATTTGGTCATCCCATTCCCACTTTTCTTTTAACCAGTCAATTGTCTATATTTTTTTTTCCGCACTTATTCGTTATTAGGCCATTCCGTTGGAGACTGATTTACCGTCCTCATTGTTGTCTTAATATAATCTTCTTTGATCATCTAATCAGGTAAGTAATCACTCTCATTTTTACTTATTTTTAAATCTTTTGGGACATATGCGTACTTTATCTATTTACCTATTATTTAATACTCAACTTGCAGCTGTTTGTCTTATGTGTTTAACGATTTATACCTAACATTTTATATGCTTATATGCTTTACTTGATACATGTCAGAGAGGTCCAACATATTCTCAGTTTAGTATGATCATACGCCCGTCATGTTAGCCATCGTTCAGTTCATCTGACATCAGGCTTACCGACATCATTATATACTTGCTCATTGGTTAAATTGCTTAGCTCACTTGACACAGTTTGCATTTTCTTTATTTATTATATATTATATTAAGTTTCACTTAACTGGTGTTTTACTCACTCAACATGCGTTGTTGACAAAACTTCTATTTTATACACATATGCAGGTTAATGTTTTGAACTAGTTGCAAGATTTGGTGAAGACTTAGTGAAGACTTAAGTCAGAAGAATTATAAACAAGACTTAGATTTATTTTCATTGGTTGTTTAAATGAGTTGTAATTTGTATTTGAATTTATCTGGATATTTAATTAAATTAAGTAGATATTGTCATTTTAAATATTGCATGATAGTACCTTGAGAGCTGTGAGCAATCAGCTCACGCCCCGGCATTTCCGCCGTTGGTTGGGGTGTGACACTGACAACTAACGATGCATGAAGAGAATTACACAACATATGAATTGGAATTGGGAGCAATAATTTTGCCCATAATATCTGAAGACATTATCTGTATGGCAGTAAGAGTTTACTGTATTCACAGATCATAAAAGTTTAAAATATATTTTTGGGCGAAAGGAGCTCAACATGAGGCAAATACACTGGATGAAAATTGTAACATCCTGCTTTTGAAAAAAAATAATAAAATAAATTTCGTTTATTTAATAGTGTGTCGTTTATCGGTTTAATAAATAAACTAATAGAAGGTGGACTTGGACTTTAAAAGCTGGAATAAAGGATGGAATGGCCTTAGGTCCATGGGCTTAAGGGAGTATAAATACCCCTTAAACCCTAAACCTTTCCATTTTTATCCATCTCTACACCATAGCCTACACCTTGAAAAAAACACACAAACACCATCCTATATCCCGAGCTAAGATCCGAAGGTGGAAACCCGAATCCGTTGGTGCTAGAACGTTGTGATGAACCAAAACAACATCAAGACTAGACCGTGTTCGTAAACTGACTAGTTAAGGTATGTTTATAACGATAACTTGTTCATTTAGGTTTGGATTCATTTTGAAATCATAGATCTGTTTGAGTATGGTAAAAACGAATCCAACGCAACAAATCTTACTGAAATTGGTTAACATTGGTGGGTTAACCGATTGATTAAATAACTAGGTTTAAACCATGACCAAACACACCATTTAAGCGTAAAGATTGAATGTTTAGTTGGTTAGGGTTTGTAGGCGCTGCAAATACGAGTTCATTGATACCAAAATCACGTTGTTTCATCGTGATTTGGGGTTTAATCGCATATCTGATGTTGACTGTTCTTGACGATTTTGACTTTGACCCCTGAGTCAAAGTCTGGATAAGCACTGTTGATAATTCGTTATGATTGACCATTCATTACGAGGTCATAACGAACGGGACTCATTCGTGTGACTTGATAACGAATGAATCCTTAATTCGTTAGCTATCCATTCGTTAGATTAAGATAACGAATCATGTCAGTCATTATATGCTCATTCGTTAGGATAGGATAACGAATCAGGTCATGTCAAGATAACGAATTAGGATAACGGATCAAGTCATGTTAAGATAACGAACTAGACCATGTTAAGATAACGAATCAGCTAACGAAGCAGATCATGTAAGATAATGAATCAAGGTAACGAATCAGATGTAATCAAAGGCAATTCGTTATAACGAATGAGTCATCAACAAAATAATAATTAATATTTCTAATGGAAATTTTGTTAAGAACAGTTAATGAAAATAAAATTTTCCAAGCTGACCTGGCTGCATAACCCCAACCAGGGGCTCTGCCCCTTGGATCCCGCTAGGGGCTTCCGCCCCTAGAACGCCGCTGCCAGGGGCACTGCCCCCGACCCCCGTTCGTTGAGAATTGCAATTAAACTAGAAATACAATATGGATAGTGATGGTAATTTATACGCGTAATCCTTATACAGTTAGCCGTGCACAACTAAAAAAAGGGGTAACCATTAAAGGTGAACGTAACCGAGCTCATGTGAGTTTCTAGCCCCATTTCCTTGTTATGTTTTCGGGGCTGTGTGCATACTCGATGTGAATGTTAATACACTCACCTTAAATGGTAAGTGTATGCTATGTTGATTAATGCGATTGTATGTATGAATGTTATCACCTTAAATGGTAAGTGTATGCTAGGTTGATTAATGCGATTGTATGTATGAATGTTATGAATAAATGCTTGTCGGTGCATGAATGATCTTCGGATATTGCACGTACCGTCATGGAAAGTAACGTGTAGTATGGCTAGTATGAAATGTGTATGTATGAAGGTAAGTAATGAAAGGAGTATGTACAAAAGTATGTATGATTAAAGGATGGATTGAATGTATGGTTAAAGGGTTGTAGACCCTAATAATAGCTGCGAAGGTTAAAGGGTTGCAGACTCTTCTAAACTCTGCGAAGGTTAAAGGGTTGCAGACTCTTCTAAACTCTGCGGAGATTAAAGGGTTGCAGACTCTTCTAAACTCTGCGAATGTTAAAGGGTTGTAGACCCTAATAATATCTGCGAAGGTTATAGGGTGAAATGCTCTCTAAAACGAATAGTTAGTTATGTATGAAATGTACAGACTAAAAGAATGAAAATATGAAAGAAAGAAAGTATATATGTACGAATGAAAGAAAGGTAACAGGCTAAGTATGTAATATGTGTCTTCAGATACGTATATATGTAAGCATGTGAACGTATTGTATGTTGCTTGATTAACTAGAACTCACTCAGCATAGCTAACTTTTAGTATGCACGCAGGTAAATAGACTGAGACAGCTGGCTTGAGGGAACATATGGCAGGATTGAAGAGGCTGGCATATGAAGATTGGTCATGATGTTTTGATAATATGTTTTATGTTATGTTTTAAAAGACAAGTCATGGATGTGTGCAATGAATGGTTGACTTTTAATATTATTCCGCGAAAGTTTTAACGCACTCTGATATTTGGAACCGTGTTTATGAGTAAATCCAACGCAAAAGTAGGGCACCGAAAACGGGGCTTTACAAAAATTCTAAGCGACTATGATTGTGAAATCCAGTATTGTGAAGACAAAGCTAATGTAGTAGCCGATGCATTAAGTAGAAAAGATAATGAGAAACCTAAATGAGTACGAGCTCTAAGGTTAGAACTTCATATCAGTTTAATTGATGAAGTGAAGAATGCTCAGAAACAAGCAATGGAAGAATTAAATAGTGCTGAAGAGAAAATAATGGAACCAATGATCAATTGGTCAAATAATATGATGAAATTCTTTGAATGGCAAACATAATCTCGGTACCAATCATAGGAGGGTTACGAGAGTGGATTCTCGAAGAATCCCATAAATCCAAATATACAAAGCATCCCAGAAGAGTTAAAATGTTTCAAGATTTAAAGAAAATCTATTGGTGGATAGGAATGAAAAATGACATAACTTATTATGTTTCGAAATGTGTAACCTGTTCACAAGTTAAAGCTGAACATCAAAAGCCATTAGGATTACTTCAACAATTAGAAATGCCAGAATGGAAATGAGAATTAATAACAATGGATTTTGTTGGTAATTACCTACAATAAGAAGAGGTAATGGCACAATCTGGGTGATTGTGGATAGATTAACAAAATTAGCTCTTTTTATACCAATGAAGGAAACTTTTAAAATGGAACAATTAGCTAAACTGTATGTAGACAAAGTCGTTTCATTACATGAAGTTCCATTATCTGTCGTGTCTGATTGGGATAGCCGTTTTACTTCTTATTTTTGAAAAAAGTTTCCAAGTAGCCATGGGAGCAAGGTTAAACTTGAGCACAACGTACCATCCATAGACTGACGGTCAAAGTGAAAGGACCGAACAAACATTGGAAGACATGATTATGGCATGTTTAATAGATTTTGGTGGAAACTGGGGTGATTATTTACCACTAATAGGATTCTCTTATAATAACAGTTATCATACAAGCATTAATGCTGCCCATTTGAAGCACTTTATGGACCAAAGTGCAGAACTCCCGTTTGTTGGGCATAAATAGGGGAAAGCGATTATAATTTCCTAAAATCATACAAGAAACTACTAACAAGATCAATCAAGTTAAGGAAAGGTTAAAGAATACACAAGATCGTCAGAAGAGTTACGTAGATCATCGACACAAACCATTAGAATTTCAAGTTGGAGATAAAGTGCTATTGAAAGTATCTCCATGGAAAGGAATAATCTGATTCAACAAGAAAGGAAACTTGAGTCCAAGGTTTGTTGGACCTTTCCAAAATTACTAAACGAATTGGACCAGTAGTCTATCAGCTAGAGTAACCAGAAGAAATGATAGGTATACATGATGTATTTTATGCAAGTAACTTAAGGAAATGCTTAGCTCATGAATCATTAAAAGTACCCCTTCAAGATATATAGGTAAATGAAAAGTTGAAATTCGTTGAGAAGCCTTTACGAATTGAAGATAGAAAGATTAAGAATCTCAAGCATAAAAGAATCATTCTAGTCAAAGTGAAGTGGGATACAAGACATGGACCAGAATTCACTTGGGAATTGGAATAAAAAATGAAACAAAAGTACCCACATTAATTCCAATAGATCTCGAGAACAAGATTCAATATAAGGAGGAAGACTACAAAAAACCATAATTTAAGCAAAAAGGAAAAATGGAGAAAATAAAAGAAGTGAGTTTCATCTCACATTAGTGGTGGAAAGAAAATGGAATTCTTCCACCTTGGTATAAATAAGAAGGTGAGTTCTTTTCCCACATTGCTAGATTACAAAACTTGTAATCTCTTTATAAGAAAGAGAGCTCATATAATAATATTCTTTTAAGATAAATCACACCCAATGGTCTTAGCCGAGAGTGCGAAGCACCCGACGTGCACGTGCACGGTTACAAACTTGGACGAAGTGCGATGGCCGCAATGTGGTGCACTTTGCACTTCGAACGCTCGCATCACCGCGATCCGCCTTAGTATTTTTTTGGAAAATTAAACCTTTTAAATATCCTCGCATCGCGCTACAGGATGGATTTAGATTTGTCTCATCGCAATACGCGATGATGCGTAAGTTATCCAAAAACTTTTGCAGCTGCCACGCTACGCGACGGACCCTAAGTAACTCATCACAATACGTGACGTGGAGGTTACGCTGACAAGACACGTTTCCTGCCATGTGGCCTCGCTAGGGCTGACTCGGCAAAGCTATGGGTCTTGTCGCGACATGCGATGGCCTGATTATAGGTCCATCTTGATACGTGACCGACCTTGAAATCAACTATGAAAGGGAAGGAAAGAAGCCTTCATTTTTTCTTCCCAAAATCATATCTCTCTCACTTTCTGTTTTATTAAGTATTAAGAAGTTGGTATAATACCCTCAAGTAGTCGTAACGATACATCTCGATCAAAAGAAACTTATATATGTGAATCCGAAAGCTCTACCTAAACAACGTAAGACATTGTGCTATCGTGTAAAGTTTCTAATCTCATGATTATTGTTATGATTATTGGGTTAAACACTAATCTAGATATACTACGTTGTGTATAACCTAGGTGCTTACCAGGAAGTTCAAATTTGCATAGTGAGACATTCGCGTTTCTGTACTACTCACATTTGCGTGAGATAAGTGGTTTGCCAATACTATCATGAAAATTTTTAAACCTATTGAACTCAAGATAAATAATCTAAATTCTTTCAAAATATTTTCAAAGTTTTTTATGTACATTATAGTGATTAAGTCTTATTAGACTTACAGGATGCTTACTACTGGTATTGTGGGGTTTTGTATACAAGAATTGTCTACTGGGCTATTACACGTTACTTATTGGACAAGTGTTGGCCAATAAGTAATATGAACACGGTCGTAGATACGGTCAAGTGACATGTGCCTTTTGGTATTGTAAGCAGGTAGATGTAAATAACCTTAATGATGTAATCGTAAAATGTGTATTTATAAATGAATGTTCTCACTAGTATTTCCTGCTGATCAAATATTTTTAAACATGTTTTAGGTGACTTGTTGGAGACAAAGGAATGATGTCTGCGGGATTCAGCTTAAAAAAGTGTCTTATCACTAGAATAAAGAAATGTGTTTTGTAAAGTAGGGTTTATCCATATAAAACTTATGTTTGTATAAAATAGGTTTTATTACGAATTTTAAAATAAAAATCATGGTTTTTTTATATCTCTTATCATTTTTCTTATCATTTTTTATATCTCTTATCATTTTAAAATATTAAAATTTTCTTTCAGGGAGGGAATTTGAATGTTTACCATTATACCCTGGTAATTAATTAAAAGTAAAAATAAAAGAAAAAATTTTGATTGGTTGAGATGTTTTTCGCAATAATCTCATTTCTCTACTGAACTTAACCACATATATATATATATATATATATATATATATATATATATATATCATTTTTCTAATAAATACCGATACCACCACTCGATGTTCACGGCTTCCCTCCCTGAGTATAGGGGTCGGGGGTTGTGACCATATTACTGTTGAAATATTTAATAGTTCTCTTTCTAGAAAAATATACTTTTTACATTTTTCAGCCGACTTTTTTTTTTATGAAAATAGATTCTATATGTGTTTATATGTAAAAACTCTAAAAATATTATGCAAATTTTTTTTATTATTTTTTACTTATAAATCACATGGTTTCCTAGTTCCCCACTTTTTTGTGGTTCCCTTTATACTAAACTAATTTTTTACGTGTGAAATCAAACTTTATATTATTCTTTTACATGTAATAATCATGCTCCATAGTTCCTCACTGAACCCTCCTCTCTCTCCATATATATATATATATATATATATATATATATATATATATACACACATATATATGATGAATTTCTTACGGAAATTGTTAATTTATTTAAAAACTTTAAGAAACTCTTAATAACTAACTTTTTGTATAAAAATGTAAGTATTTATTTGAATATAGTTTTATCGCTTATTATATCTATATTTACGATTTTTAAACATATCTATGTTTTTTACACATATGCAACTTTGTTACTAGATAAATTTTACACATGTGTGAACTTGTGATTTATATATGTAAAAATATTTATTTTAAAATATGGTAAAACTACTTTCAAATAATGTTAATATATATAAAAAATTTTTACAAAAATAGTTTGTTGTTAAGAGTTTTTAAAGTTCTTAAGTTTTTTTCAAGTTCTGTAATGATATTAACCCTATATGTATGTATGTATGTATGTATATATACACATATATATATACACATGTATGTATATATATATATGTAAATATATATATATAGGATTGATTTCTTTTGAAAACCACTTTGAGTTTTAAGAACTCGAAAGAACTCAACGTAACAATTTTCTTTTTCGAACTTTTTTTACACATGTGTAATACGTAAGTGTAAGTGATGTACAAAAAATTACGATATTTTTTTACACACCGAATAGACTTTTTACACATGTGTAACTAACGTTTAAACTTGTGTAATTATCAAAAATACTTATTCTCTCTCCTGCTTCATTTTTTAATTAAATTTAATCTCAGTCACATATTTAATATCATTTAATTAAATGGGTGGTTCAAAATTGAGTTCTTAGAGTTTTTAAAACTCACCGTTGTTCTAAAAATAACCCTCCCCTACACACACACACACACACACACATATATAAAGAGAGAACTAGAGAACTACTAAAGAATTATTTTAACTTTTTTTTAAGTAATATTTTACAATTTTTTTTCTTTCCTCCTTCTATTAAGATGGCATTTTCATAAAACAAAAAAATTAAAAAATATTAAAAAAATGTCGATGTAATGCATATGATATATACAATAGTGTTTTATTGCATGTAATACAACACAAATGCATTATATAATACAAACTATTGACTATATGCAAGTACAACACTAATAATTGTAAATAATTGTATGCAAAACACACTATCACATATATGTAATACAATACTAATGCACATATGCACTATATCGATTTTTATTTTTGTATATAATATAACACTATTGCAAATATACAAGACAAACAACTGTATATATGCAGTTCAACACTATTTCAAATACCAAAATGCGTATTATTGCACATATGCATTATAAAACAATTGATATATTGCATATATGCGTTACAACGAGTTTTTTAAAATTTATTTTTTTATGGTGAAGAATAACAACATATTAGAAGGATGAAAGAAATTTTTTTTTAATATTTTCTAATTAAATTAAAAATACTTAATTAGTAGTTCTCTAGTTCTCTCTCTAAGAATGAGTTCTCTTTTTATCCTTTCCCTATATATATATATATATATATATATATATATATATATATATATATATATATATATATATATATATATATATATATATATATATATATATATATAGAGAGAGAGAGAGAGAGAGAGAGAGAGAGAGAGAGAGATGGTTTAAGAGAGAAATAAGATTATTGCGAGAAGTGATCTTGAACGATTGATTTGGTCAAATCAATGGTCCAGATTTATAGTGACAATTGCGTAATAAATTGGAAATTGATATGAAAAGTTTTAATGATGAAGGATATAATGGTCAATATTTGTTATGTAATCTACTAAATTTAATTATACAAACTTAATTAGCTTAATTAATTAATCTGATATTTTCTCAAATTTAGCTTAATTACATAAATAACAATAAAAGTTTATATTTTATGTATAAAAAATATACAATCCTATGTATGATTAATTGTATGTAGGTCGAATGTAAGATTGTGTAGGTACAAATTTCATTTTTTACAAGGATTATTAATTTAAGTATGTTACAATCAATCCGTGCAGGGATATTTTATAGTTGCACATGTATATTTGTTGTAAATAGAGTTTTGTTACTTATAAAATCACGTTTGGCTAAAATGTGAATAATATGTAGGTTAACATGAATAATTTGTAGGTTAATATTATGATCGGTGTAGGCTAATACTATGGTCTGTGTAGATTAATATGAATAATGTGTAGGTTATTATTATGATCGATATATGTTAATAGTATGATCTGTGTAGATTAATATGAATAATGTGTAGGTCATTATTATGATTGGTGTAGGTTATTAGGTTTTTTTTAAATTAATACGAAATAATAATAAATATATTCTAAGATTTGCTCAATATTATTTTGGTTGGTGCATGTTGTTTGGTATTATTTACTAAAATATTTTTATGTTTAATGTAAAGAAATTAATAAAAGAAGAAAAGTGATATGATTATTTATATCAAGTAATAAAAAAATCAGCATATTCATGATTTTTAACAAGACATAAACAATTAAAATAAAGTAGTAAAATAATTAGTATATGAAACTTCTAATTAAATTAATTCTTTTTCAAATATAGCAATTTGAATATTTACCATTATACCCTGGTAATTAATTAAAAGTAAAAATAAAAGAAAAAATTTTGATTGGTTGAGATGTTTTTCGCAATAATCTCATTTCTCTACTGAACTTAACCACATATATATTATATATATGTGTGTGTGTGTGTAAAAATGAATTTTTTATTATTTATTTACATGTAAAAGACACGGTTCCCCACTAACCTACTTTTTTGGGGTTCCCTTTTGAATATGCGCACACACCCACCTACACCCCCAACCGCACACCCTCCACCCCGCCACACACACACACACACACACACACATATATATAGTTTATTTCATTGAAAACCACTTTGAGTTGTAAGAACTGGAAAGAGCTCAACGTAAATATATTTTAACATATATATAATGTATATAGGTTACATATACGTAGAAAAGTACAACATTTTTTACGCACCAAATCGAAGTTTTACGTATGTGTAACAGATGTTTAAATTAGTGTACTCATTGTACATATTTATTCTCTCTCGTACTTAATTTTTAATCAGATTTAATCTCCACCACATAATCTAACCTATTTAATTAAATGTGTGGTTAAGGATGAAGTTCTTAATGTTCTTAAAACTCAACAAATTCTTATATTATCCCTTATATATATATATATATATATTGTAACATCCTGAAATTCTATGAATAATATTTAATATATTATTTCATTTGGAAGAATTAATTTGAGTTAGTAGAAAAATAAAAAATAATATAATAATAAGGATAAAAGGATGGTATGCTAAAATAAATGGAAATAACATGGACTTAAGATAAAGATGAGCTTAAGGTCCATGGGGTTAAGGAGTATAAATAACCGTTAAACCCTAAATACTTTCTATCTCCATCATTCTACACCTTAGCCACACCATCAAAAACACACACTTAAGCCAAACACTCTCTACACTATTCTATTCAACGATCTAAGAGCAACCGAAGGTAAGAATTCATTTATATCAACTGACCCAACATTATAGAACCTAACACCGCAGCCCCGGGATGCCAAAAGAGCCGTTTGGATCTAGATCTAGCTTTTATCGGGTGTTTAATCCATAAAAAAACGAGCTTAGGGGCCACCTTAGCTTGGATCTGACACCCCGAAGCTACCTAGACCATAAACGATCAAAATCGGCCAACCGTTGTGGTTAACGGCGGCTAACGGCGCCAGAATCGCTGACAAACACTAAAAACGCGTTAAGGATAAGCTAACATGCACATATCCGGCGCATATGTGTCAACGGATAAGTGGAAGCGTATATGTGCACATATACGACGGATATGTAAAGACATATACAGCTTATATGGCTATACATATACGGAGGACATGTAGGATGACTTATACGGGCGCATATGTATCAGAATTGTATGTACTTAACCTCAGCCAGGGGCTCTTCCCCTTGGACTCCGCTAGGGGCTGCCACCCCCAGAACAACGGTGCCAGGGGCGCTGCCCCCAGACCCCCGTTAGCTAGGGGTTTCATTAACTTCGAAATATAATATAATTAGGAGTAGTTAAGTGATGCTTTTTAATTGCAACACGTTTAGTCGTGCAAAGCTGAGAAGAGGTGTTACCATAATCTCAGAAAGAAACAGGACACATGTGAGTTTTTAGCCCATTTTTGGGGCATTTTGGACATTTTTCTTTTAGGTGCTTTTGGAGGGGCATTTTGGAAATTTTGCCTCTCCAAAAAGCAAAAAACATTTTAAAGAAGCAATCCCAAACACCCCCTAAATATACTATTGGGGTCAAATAGGATTAAAAAATGTGAGAGACATTTCATTAATATGCCATTCATCTTCAAATTCTGGTTGGAGACGTGACCATTTTAAAGTTTGTTTCAAAAAAGTCTTCTCTTATTAAATGTACGTGACCATTGTAATATCCATACACAAGGTTTTCAAAGTCTTCACCTATGTAGGTAAAGGATCTAATACAATAAATTATTATCATACATTACGTACGGGAACCTATTAACCGTCGATTACAGTCAGTTTTAAAAAAACACGCGGTGACAATTTTGTAAATTCTTTCAATTCGTTTCCATCCTAATTAACCGTTAAGATCAACATCCATCGTCACTGACTCCATTGTAGACTTTGTTAATACTGTTAGAGCATTAATGTCTAATGCTAGGTCTTATGGGCTTATTATGTAATAGTTTGTTTTGTAAAGGGCTGAAACTGTCAATTATGTAAACTGTTGGTAGCGTATAAGTCACAATCATCCGTATAAGACTTACATCTTTGAACAAGAGAGTTGGGTTTTATAAGCTGAAAGTCAAGTGCTAATATTGTCAAGAATTTGGTCCTTTTGCTAAAGAGTGTGATAAGCCAAAGAAAGAGTTTAATGGACCGCGAAGTCAAGATAGAAGTATTGTGAAAAAGAGTATTGATGCTGATAAACCTTCTGGCGGTAAACCTTCAGCTTCGGGATCACAAGCTATTCTTTCTGTTACTGATGGGACTGATTGGACCCAAAGATTGTTGTGCAACGATAATCAAGCTAACTTGGCAATGATCGAAATGAATGAAAGATTTCAAGATGCAAGTGGGAATGAGCTGTCATCTGAAAATGAAACGGAATCGGACTCGGATGATTCGTGTCATATGCAACCAAATTCTTTCGCTTGTGGCAAAGATTGACGAGGTTAGTTCCTCTTCCTCTTATTATGTTAAAGTATCTGCAACTGTTCCTTGTGTTGATTGTGACAATATTAAGCCTAGGTTAGAATCGCTAAAAGAGCATAATGACCTACAGGGAAAAGAAATTGTTTCAATTAAGGATACATATAGACAATCACTAGAATCACAAATGCGATCTAGGGATAAAATAGAAGCATTGTCTGTTAGTAACCATGACTTGAAAGCTGAATTGTCTGTCAAAATGGCAATTAACGGTCAACAATTTCAAGAGATTTTGAAACATCGAACAAAGATTACCGAACTTGAAAATGAGGTTCTTGATTTGAAAAGCAGGTTGGGCAAATTTAGGAATTCATCATTTTTGCTAAATGATATTATCTAAGTGACTGGTAAGAAAAAAGATTCCAAGAAAGGTGTAGGTTTCGTTGAAATACCACCACCATTTCATAATGATTATGCTACAAATCCTTTTGCGGTAAAAGAGGAAACTGTTGTTAATGAACCTGTTGTTGAGATAAAACCTAAAGTGGTTAAAAATGTCAATATGACTATCCAATCTTCATCACAAAAACCTCATATTCAAAGCAACAAAGTCTTTGTTGAAAATGTTGAGAAGGTAATCATTGAGGATGTTTTTGAACCCGAATTTATACACAAAAACCAGGACATTCCACGTTCAAATCACATTCTATGTGAACCTCATGAATTTGAGGAGGCTGTGTATGGTTCAAATACATCTCAGGCGAAAAAGGAGAAACCAGTTAAGGTTAAAGCCAAGAAATCAGAAAAACCAAAGATTTCTGATGAGGATTTGATTTGTTTTATCAATCCTTTTGCTTGTAAACCATCTATTGATCGAGTGTTTAAGTTGAAAGGGATTAACAAAGTTTTCACTGAGAAAGACATTCCGCTTAATCTAATCAAGCCTGAGTTGATATAAAGCTTCTTTCAAAATGAAACTTCTAAGATACAAGATCTTGAACATAAGTTAGTGAATTCCAAAACGTCAAATGTAACAGATCCTTTGATAAAGCTAAACAATTGTTAAAATCTTCTAAGAATGTGCAATTTGTTAAATCAAATGGAACTGACACATTACAGAGCTTTGCAAACTGTTCAAATCTTAATTTCTACATGATAAGGAAATCTGTGACATTTGATGATTTAGAAAAAGGTCCCATTGTAGGTGTTTTTCATTAACCTTCGGTTGCACAAGTTCCTACTAAACCACATCGTGAGCGTGCTGACATGAGAACATGTTTTCTCTGTGGTGAACAAGGTCATGTAGTCAGGAATTGTGTACTGAAGAAATCACAAAATCTTCATCCATTTATCAAGGAACAATCTAAACCCGTTCCTGTCATTAAGGAGATATTGAAAAGACCAATGTCTTTTGATGATGAAACCCATATCATGTTTTCTGATGTGAATCCTCGAAAGGTGGTTCATGTTAATGAAAATCAAGTAGTTTAGAACCCAAATTCGTTCCAACGGAACCTAATTGCAAAAATGTGAATACAAATTTAGTTCAAGCTGCATACTTAAGACGAAAGTCTAAACAACCTGTGACTTATTCACAAGCGGCAAAACCACATTTGAATTCACTAAACATTAAAACTTCAACTCAAGATGTGCCCAAGACTGAGGCCTGGGCTGCCTTTTTGAACTGATCATTTTTCATTCATGTGTAGAGTTCATCCAAGATTGTTTCTGGTGAAAACTGGATACTGGATAGTAAATGCTCTCGTCATATTACCGGCAACATTGACCACTTAACAAATACCAAGAATATACAAGGAGGGTATGTAGCATTTGTGGGTAATTCGGTTGGATTGATTACAAAAGAAAGAGATGTGTCAAATTGTAGTATCACATTTGAGAAAGTTAATTATTGTGACAAAGTTGATCATAATTTGTTGAGAGTGTCACAAATTTGTGATAATAAATACACAACCGTATTTAATGATAAGGAGTGCATAATACTGAAACCAGGATACGTCATTTCTGAGGATATGGTAGTTATGCGATCTCCTCGATCGAACGATATTTATGTGTTAAACATGACTTCTAAGGTATCTACTTATGTTGAAACGTGTTTTGTTTCTAAAGCAACAAAACAAGACACGATTTTATGGAACAGAAGGATGGGTCATATTCATGTGAGGAAAATGAATTATTTAATGGCAAATGATATGGTTGATGGTGTTTCCTTGAAACATTTTAAGTAACTGACTGTGTTGCTTGTAAAAAGGGTAAATAGAAAAGAAGTCTCACCCATCTAAGTTAATCAATACCATTGATACTCCACTGGAACGACTTCATATGGATTTGCTTGGTCAAGTGAATCGTGCGAGTATTGCTGGCTGATGACTATTCTAGATGTTCTTGGGTCTTATTTATGAGTTCAAAAGATCAAACACCCATTCTGGTTCAAAATTTAATCACGAAGATCGAATCACTGTATAAATTGAAAGTGAGACGTATTCAAAGTGATAATGGTACGGATTTTAAAAACAATGTATTGGATTTCTTTTGTATTCAGAAATGAATTCATCGAGAATACAGTGCTCTTTATGTACCTCAACAAAACGGTGTGGCAGAAAGAAAGAATAGAACACTGATTGAAGCGGAACGAACAATGCTTGTAGATTCTAAGCTTCCTGTTCAGTTTTAGAATGAGGCTGTGAATACTGCATGCTACATGCTTAATCATGTTTTGACTGTGAAGAAGCTTCAAAAGACGAGCTATGAACTTCTGAACAAGAGAAAGCCTAACTTAAATTATTTGGAACCATTCGGGTGTCCTTGTACTATGTTAAAGAAAGATGCGGAAAAATTTGAAGAAAAAGCAATTGAAGGTTATTTCGTTGGGTTACGCATCACCTAAGAAACGCGTATTTAACTTTACTTCAGGATGTGTAGAGGACTGATACCATGTTGATTGTCAAAAATATACCACACCTCCCCACGGTAAAGGACCTGATTGGATGTATGATTATGAGAGTTTATTTAACTCATTCACTCAAATACTCGATCAACCATATGAAGACTTGGTGCGTGCTTATTTCGAAGATCAATTTTTACCTCCAAGATCTTCTGGTACTGTTTATGTTGATGCTTCACAAGATGATCTTCCTGATACATCCGATGTGATTTCTATCTCATCTGATGATGGTCATTTGTTGATTCTTCCTCGGTTCCATTTCCTGAAACACACGAGATTGGTGAATCGTCTCATGATGCTGAGGAGAATCTTACTAGTTTATCTGAAAATGTTGTTGTGACTAATAATCCAATTCTTCGGATTCATTCATATCATTCACAGGGCAACATTATTGGTGATCTTGATGTAGGCGTGCAAACACGTCATCAAGTTGCTACTTCTAATGACTCTAACATTTTGTGTGCGTATGCCGATATGCATTCCTCGGGAATCATGAATCTCGCGAAATACACTTGCTTCCTATCTCAAGTAGAACCGATAAATGTTTGATGTTTGTATGGCTCTTGCTGATTCATCTTTGGTAGAAGCGATGCAAGAAGAATTGCAACAGTTTAATCGACTGGGTGTTTGGGATCTTATTGATAAACCGGTTTGAGTTAAGAAACCAATTCCGAAAAAGTGGGTATTTAAGTGCAAGAAGGATGATCGAGGGGTGATCGTAAGAAACAAAGCATGATTAGTAGTTTATGGCTTCCATCAGCAAGAAGGCATAGATTACACGGGAGTATATGCTCCAGTTGCACGATTGGAAGCTATACAAATATTGTTGGCTTATGCGGCATTTAAGAATATTAAAGTTTATCAAATGGATGCCAAAAGCGCGTTTCTTAATGGGGAATGGCATGAAGAAGTGTTTCTTTTGCAGCCTCCTGGTTTCGAAGATCTAGATTATTCGGACTGTGTTTACCGATTGAACAAGGCCTTGTATGGTCTACACCAAGCCCCGAGAGCTTGGTATGGCACACTTGCTGACAATCTTACCGATAATGGCTTCAAGCGAGGGACTGTGGATTGCACTTTATTTTATAAGAACGTTGGTGATGATTTTCTCCTTGTCCAAATTTATGTCGATGACATCATTTTTGGTTCAACAAACGACAAGCTGTGTAAGGAGTTTGAAAAGTCAATGCAAACGAAGTTTGAAATGTGCTCGATGGGGGAGATGAATTTCTTCTTAGGTTTGCAGGTTCATCAGACTGATAAGGGAATCTTCATTCATCAGATGAAATACGTGAACGATGTCTTGAGCCGATTCAAGATAACTGCCGGAAAAATCCTTTCAACGCCTCTTCCCGTGGGTCACAATTTGTCACCGGACGAATTGGAGGATACCGTAGATCCTACCCTTTACCGAGCAATGATTGGTTCATTAATGTATTTAACTGCTTCTCGTCCTGACATAATGTTTGCAGTTTGTTTATGTGCTAGGTACTAATCAAGTCCCCGAGTGACTCACCTGGCGGCGGTAATGTAACGATTCCGGCAAAATCAGGTATACCCTAACCGGTATATACTATTTATGTGTTATTTAATAATGAATATAGGAATTATAATGCGTTTATAAGAGTATGTAAGATTCACGTTACGAATTATACTCGATTATACCGTTAATCGTATTGGAAATACGATTAACCGATTAACGGTTATTGAAGCCCGAACGATCGGGGATTGCATTATAGACGAAATATATAATATTTAGTGATGTTTGCGAAGTATTAAAGCTTCGGGATAAGTGAATTAAAGCACAGAAAAAGGATTTCGATTTAATGATACGTCGGTACGTTAAACGAAACCTTTAATACCAAACCGAGCAAGAGACGATCGATCAAGCCGAAAAAGATGCCCAATTATTAATAATATGATGTTTTAAGTTAATAAATGTCATTGTTTAAGTTTTAAATCGGTTTTATATAAATTTCATTTTTAAGCCGAAAAACGACCGTTTTAGCCTCGTTTTAAGCCGAATTAAACGTTTAATCGAAAAACGAACTGAACCAGATTATCCAAAACATTATCCGGATTACGAGAATCTGAATATGTGGCCACAAATGAAGTTGGGGGTCCCACCCCACCCATCCATTTGGTCCGATCGGACCCCCCTCACCCCAAATCACAATTCATTTTCTTTTTTCACCAACCCAATCCATCAATCCTTCATTCTCTCTCAACTTAAGACCCAAAAATCCAGAAATTTGAACAAGAAAACCGAGGTAAAATCGTGTTATGTACGTAATTATGTTCGTTTCTTGAGTGTTCTTGCAAGAAAATGAGGTTTCCAAGTGAAAAAGGGTGAAAACCCGAGATGGAACCGATTCTTGCATGATCAAGTGATGTATACGAGTTATACAAGGGATCTTGGTCCAAGAAAGGAGTTAAACGAACCAAAAACGAATTTTTACGGTTAAATCGTTGTTTTTATATCATAACCGAAACCATGGAAGAAATGGCTTGATTGTGGGTGTAACTTGCTTGGTGTGGTGTTATTGTGCTTGTAGGTGTTGTATCTAGTTGATAGCAAAGGCTAGAAAGCGAGATTCTTGCGATTTGAAGCTAGAAACTCAAGGTAGTTCGGTTTTTGTATAAGGGTTGTGATTTGGACAGATTGTGTTTCGCGTAGAGTTAGGTCATGAAATTTTACAGGGATGATCTACACATGAAAATACGAGTTCTGTGAATTTTTGGTAATATTTGGATAAAGGATGAATATTTGGTGAATTTAATGCTCGGTTTTGGCCAAAAATGGTGAAAAATAGTTAAATTTCATGAAAAATTCTGGAAAATTTCAGATAAGCTTTTTATAACATGTATAAGTCTCACACAAAATTTTAGGTCCATTGGAGAAGTCTAAGTAGTCTTTTCGGTTAAACGAGTTCTAGGGTTTTCTAGCTCGGTTTTAGTGAAAACGGCATTTAATAAGGGATTTCGGTTCTGGAAAAATTACAGGGGACGATGGAGATGGCAGGGGTCATCCAGGAAAAATTTGGGATTTTTCTAAGATCGTTTGGTATTTACGACATATTTAGTGTTTAAATGGTGTTTAAAAAATAGATAAATAAATGTTAAATATAAAAATTAACTCTGGAAATATTTTTATAAAATTCCCCACTGTCAAAAAATGATTTGTGCAAAATTTCAAGATCCGAGACAAAACGGATAATTATTTGTGCTAAAACAAACTTTTAAAGCTTAAAACGCGTAAACCGGTAAAGTTCGCATAAGCGAGCTGACTGGTGTATAAAAACCCTAAAAATGAACTATTTTCATATAATTGAGTTAAACAAGTAAAAATGAATCATCCGAAAATAATTTGGATGATTTGAGTGTTTTTAACCTATTTAACAGTTTCCGGTACGATAATGACGGAAACGAGTCCCGCGGCCAATCGGGACGTCTAAACCGAGCCCTAATTTCACAACTTAGTTAAATTATCAATTAACCACTATTTTCGGGTCGGGTGTGACCAAACTCATTTTTGAAACATAAAAAAAATGGATAACCGTGCTAGGCACGCAAAACAGGAAAAACGACTAATAGTAAATCTAACTAGTGAACTCTAACGATATCACAATCTGAGTCCGGAGAAGTGTTTCTGGGTTAACATTGCCCCCAGAACGGATACAGTCTTGGGTTAACACTGTCCCCAGATGTACCGGTTAACACGGTTACAGTTATATTAATAGTGATTATAAAGTAACGAATTTAGGGATCGTATTACAGATCCAGATTAGTAGCTGTGTATTGTGTACTGCTTGCTACGTTAAGGTGAGTTTCACGAGCCCCTTTTCTGAATTGTTTTTAAATAATTTCCCGGGGCGGAAAGCATGTTGTTATTGAAATGTTTAAATACATACTGAACGCATGGATTTGCGTGGATATATATATGTTTTATTGTACGAGAATCGTACGGAAATGTACTAAGATGGTAATTGTCTGAGTTGCTAACATTCTAAGGCCCCGGAACACGAGTGATTAACTGAAAGCCGGTAGAGTGTGGATAGTACTATTGGTCTGACAAACCCAACTGGTCCGGCATGGAATTGCTGATGTTTCCCAGCCAGTTGCACATGTCTATTTTGTTGATATTTATTTTGCTATGTAACGTTAGACATAGCGGTTTGGGGCAGTTCCGTGGACGGGGGATATGTCACGGGTCCGTGGGCGGGGGATATGCCACGGGGATTGTGTGTGATAGTCAGAGGTTTCACTTGTGGGCTCAGCATAATTACATCGCTAATATATGATTATTATAATGATTTGTCACTGTTGTTTAAATTAGTGAAACTCACCAACTATTAGTTGTTGACCCGTTTTCTTTCCATGCTTTCTAGGTACTCCCAAACTGGAATAAGTGCTACCTGCTTGATGATGCGTGTTTTTGTGGAAGCTTAGTGATCATTTTGTATTAATTATGTTAATGTAATATTTGTAAAACTTATGTGCTATCGCCTAGACGGTAACTAAACTCGGAACAATGTAATATGATGTAAATTAATGTAGTGGTGTTTTCTTTATAAGCAATGTTGTTGATATCAGATGTGTCTGTTGCATCCCGTTTACGTTTCCGCTGCGGTTACGGGGTGTTACAGAACTTGGTATCAGAGCCATTGGTTATAAATGAATTAGGATGTCTTTAAAAGATACCTAAAATATAACCAGTAGCTCAAGTATTATAGGATCTTAATATAAACTAATAATATATAGTGACGAGATCTGGACGAACTTGGATGGACAAGTGAGTTATTATGGTCCGGAACATAATAACAGACTTGTCCGCACGAGGGAATTCAGGGGAAGTCACGGGGAACATTAATAGGTAAAATCGGCAACATATGTGTAAGTATATGATAATATTTTTATGTGACAAGGTTGTATAGATGTGTGTATATTAATTTAACTATGATTTACATTATGGAAGGAACTATACGTTTGTTAACTTGTGTACAGGTAAGGATGTCGAGTACACCAAGTTTATCAGTGGGAGAGGACCCGGAGGAGACCAGATCCGGGGACTCTAGGAGCTCACGCTTAGCATCCAGCACCGAGCCTAGTGAGACTAGCAGTAGGAGTGCTAGCCTGTCCCTCTCTACTAGAGTTGTCAGATCCCCCACCCCACCCGCACCACAGGTCACCCTTACCCCTCCCAGACCCGGTCCCCGCCTCACGGCGCGGATCAGTGCCCCTTATGTCCCACCTACCTTTACCCCACCCAGATCCACTTACCATAGGGGCGAGTCCTCCCGCCCCCAGCCCGAGCCTGTGCCTCCACCCGTGTGGGGTACCCCTAGGCTGGTGAGGGATGAACGTCCCTCCACCGAGGCTGCATGGCTCCGAGTGCTCACCGAGCAGATGAATGAGCATACCACCACCTTGACGGTGGGTGTCCCGAGGAGGAATCACTTAGCGGACTGCGTACTGGACAGCCAGTATGCGATCGCTCAGCTGAGGAGGGAGGACGCATACTCCCAGTGGTTGATTGACCGGATGGAAACACGGATCCGGGGTTTGATGGCAGTGTTAGTGGTGATGGCGGCAGTGTTGGTGTGGTTGGTATACCACCATGTTTAGTTATGTTAGGGTGGTAGTAGTCAGAATCCGCTTTTTGATACTCTGTGTAAGCAGTTAGTGGCGATGCTAATATAGAGTGAATCTTGGGTAGTTATAGTACAGCCACTAGCCCATAAGGGGTCGATTTTGGGATACCATTGTAGATATTTTTGATACATCATTCAAGCACTGACCCATAGCGGGTTATGTCGAAATGATGCCGATGTAGGACTGATGTATGAAAACTTAATCTATGGGCTGACGTTAATGTAATGTGTACTGATGATTATGTAAAATGTACTAATGTTTATTAATGAATGGAATATGTGTTGTGTATCGAGATTGGAATTTGTATTAATTATATGTATTTTTCTTAATGTTGTGTAGAATGGCACCAAAACGGTCAGCTCAATTGTCAGAAGTGGATGTGAGTCGTTTGATTGCTCGATAGTTAGAGGCGGCGATACTGGATATAGTATCGCGCATCGCCGCCAGTATTAACAATACGACCAATCCAGACCCTGCGAGCAATCAAACGACCACCAATAATGCTGGGGAACAAAATGTTAATCCTCCACCGAATGGTAACCCGATTCCGAGTAATGACGCGCCGCCTAGGGTGGTCGTTACAGATAGCAATGGCCCTATACCCAGTGTAGAAACGAACCGCACTGAACCGACTCCTGCAACAAGGGGATGTTCAATTAAAGATTTTATGTTGTGCAAGCCCCTAGAATTTAGCGGGTCTGAGGGACCCAACGGGTTGGTTAAGTGGATTGAGAAAATAGAGTCGGTTGTGAACATCAGTAACTGCCCTGAGGAGTACATTGTTAAGTATGCTACCTGCACGTTCACGGACCATGCCTTGACATGGTGGAACACAATAGTGCAGACTCACGTTCAGGCAGCGACGAACCGCATGACCTGGGCAGAACTCAAGGCCCTTGTGCTGGAACATTTCTGCCCGAAAAACGAACTGCAGAATTTAGAAAACGAATTGTGGAACCTGGAGATGCAGGGGGCAGACCACTTGGGTTATACGAACCGATTTAATGAGTTGTCACGATTGGTGCCGTGGTTGGTCACCCCGGAGTCAAAGAGGGTTGAGCGTTATATTTGGGGACTAACTCCAGTAGTAAGGAGTATAGTCAACGCTGGGGGACACCAGACGTTTGAGGGTGCGGTGACGCAAGCTGGTATCGTCACATACGATTTCGTGAGGAGTGGGTCACTGAAGGTGGCAGGAGAGTCTACTGGGGGAAAGCGAGGTACGTATGATAATATGACCCAGGGGAAGCAGCAAGATAAACGTGCTAGGCTCGCTGCCCAGAACTACGCCATGACTAGTTCAGGCGGAAGGCAGGAACCGCAGACAAGGACGTTTCCTAGGTGTGGGAAATGCGGTTACCAGCATAGTGGCGAGTGCAGGGGGGTAGTGTGCCATCGGTGTGGCAGAAATGGGCACTACGCACAGAGTTCTAGGACAAACCTGAACAATCTGACCCGACAACCGCAACCTATCCGTGCGCAGCCATTTAGGACCCAACCAGCCCGACAACAAAACCCACAAGGAAACCAAATGTTGACCACCAGCCGTGCTTGCTTTGAATGCGGCATCACAGATCACTTCAAGAGAAACTGTCCGAGGCTGAACCAGGGAGGAAATGGGAGACAAGCAGTGGGTCAGGCATCGGCGTCCAATCCGGCGAGAGGCCGAGCTTTTGTGATGGGGGCGAACGAAGCACGCCAAGACCCTAGCGTAGTGACAGGTACATTCCTCGTCTCTGATCATTACGCTTCTGTATTATTTGATACAGGCGCCGATAGAAGTTTTGTCTCTGTTAAGTTCCTATCGATAGCAAACCTTCCGATTAGTGAAACCATAGAACCTTATACTGTAGAAGTAGCTAACGGTAAAACCATGATAGTTAATCAGATAGTTCGGAATTGCCCTTTTATTCTGAACGATCAATCCTTCCTGATTGACTTATTACCCGTAGAATTAGGTAGCTTTGACGTGATAGTGGGAATGGATTGGTTAGCACGTAACAAAGTAGAAATAAACTGTGAAAAGAAAATCGTCAAGATCCGGGTGTCGGATGACGAAGAGGTGTTAGTGCAAGGAGAGAAGTCGGGCACAATGATACCATTTATATCCCACCTCAAGGTGATAAAATATATACGCCAGGGATGCGTGGCGTATCTAGCAAGCTTGACGGCCACATATTCTGATGAGAAACGGGTGGATGATATCCCGGTGGTGCGCGAGTTTCCACAAGTTTTCCCAGAAGAACTTCCTGGACTACCGCCAACCCGACAGGTTGAATTCAGAATTGATTTATTACCTCAAGCTGGCCCTGTTGCTGAAGCACCCTACCGACTTGCACCGTCCGAGATGCAAGAATTATCCAATCAGTTGCAAGAATTGTTGGATAAAGGATTTATACGTCCTAGTTATTCCCCGTGGGGTGCACCTGTATTATTCGTGAAAAAGAAGGACGGGAGCCTTAGAATGTGCATTGATTACAGGGAGTTGAACAAGTTAACAATCAAAAATAGGTACCCTCTTCCTCGAATTGATGACCTGTTTGACCAGCTGCAAGGTGCGAGCTATTTCTCAAAAATCGATCTTAGATCGGGTTATCATCAGGTTAGAATTCAGGAAGAAGATATTCCAAAAACCGCATTCCGGACTCGCTACGGCCATTACGAGTTCTTAGTTATGCCTTTTGGGCTAACAAATGCGCCGGCAGTGTTCATGGACCTCATGAATCGAGTCTGTAAACCTTATCTCGACAAATTCGTCATCGTGTTTATTGACGATATTTTGATTTACTCGAAAAGTAAAGAAGAGCACGAGCAACACTTCCCGAAAGGCGGGGAAGTTAGCACCGAGATATATTGGACCCTTCAATATTACTGCAAAAATCGGTCCCGTAGCGTACCGATTAGAACTACCCGATGAACTGAGTGCAGTTCACAACGTGTTTCACGTATCGAACTTGAAAAGATGTCTAGCGGATGAGACATCGGTGTTGCCGTTAGAGGGTGTCCAAATAAATGATAAACTCAATTTCGTAGAGGAACCCGTAGAAATAGTAGACGGAAAAATCAAGCAACTTAGACACAACAAGATTTCGTTGGTCAAAGTTAGATGGAATTCGCAACGAGGCCCAGAATATACATGAGAGCGAAAGGACGAATTCCGAAAGAAATACCCCTACATATTTCCTCAAAAGGAAGTAGTCGATGCGTAAAATTTCGAGGACGAAATTTGTTCTACGGGGGGGAGAATGTAACGATTCCGGCAAAATCAGGTATACCCTAACCGGTATATACTATTTATGTGTTATTTAATAATGAATATAGGAATTATAATGCGTTTATACGAGTATGTAAGATTCACGTTACGAATTATACTCGATTATACCGTTAATCGTATTGGAAATACGATTAACCGATTAACGGTTATTGAAGCCCGAACGATCGGGGATTGCATTATAGACGAAATATATAATATTTAGTGATGTTTGCGAAGTATTAAAGCTTCGGGATAAGTGAATTAAAGCACAGAAAAAGGATTTCGATTTAATGATACGTCGGTACGTTAAACGAAACCTTTAATACCAAACCGAGCAAGAGACGATCGATCAAGCCGAAAAAGATGCACAATTATTAATAATATGATGTTTTAAGTTAATAAATGTCATGGTTTAAGTTTTAAAACGGTTTTATATAAATTTCATTTTTAAGCCGAAAAAACGACCGTTTTAGCCTCGTTTTAAGCCGAATTAAACGTTTAATCGAAAAACGAACTGAACCAGATTATCCAAAACATTATCCGGATTACGAGAATCTGAATATGTGGCCACAAATGAAGTTGGGGGTCCCACCCCACCCATCCATTTGGTCCGAACTGACCCCCCTCACCCCAAATCACAATTCATTTTCTTTTTTCACAAACCCAATCCATCAATCCTTCATTCTCTCTCAACTTAAGACCCAAAAATCCAGAAATTTGAACAAGAAAACCGAGGTAAAATCGTGTTATGTACGTGATTATGTTCGTTTCTTGAGTGTTCTTGCAAAAAAATGAGGTTTCCAAGTGAAAAAGGGTGAAAACCCGAGATGGAACCAATTCTTGCATGATCAAGTGATGTATACGAGTTATAAAAGGGATCTTGGTCCAAGAAAGGAGTTAAACGAACCAAAAACGAATTTTTACGGTTAAATCGTTGTTTTTATATCATAACCGAAACCATGGAAGAAATGGCTTGATTGTGGGTGTAACTTGCTTGGTGTGGTGTTATTGTGCTTGTAGGTGTTGTATCTAGTTGATAGCAAAGGCTAGAAAGCGAGATTCTTGCGATTTGAAGCTAGAAACTCAAGGTAGTTCGGTTTTTGTATAAGGGTTGTGATTTGGACAGATTGTGTTTCGCATAGAGTTAGGTCATAAAATTTTACAGGTATGATCTACACATGAAAATATGAGTTCTGTGAATTTTTGGTAATTTTTGGATAAAGGATGAATATTTGGTGAATTTAAAGCTCGGTTTTGGCCAAAAATGGTGAAAAATAGTTAAATTTCATGAAAAATTCTGGAAAATTTCAGATAAGCTTTTTATAACATGTATAAGTCTCACACAAAATTTTAGGTCCGTTGGAGAAATCTAAGTAGGCTTTTCGGTTAAACGAGTTCTAGGGTTTTCTAGCTCGGTTTTAGTGAAAACGGCATTTAAAAAGGGATTTCGGTTCTGGAAAAATTACAGGGGACGATGGATATGGCAGGGGTCATCCAGGAAAAATTTGGGATTTTCTAAGATCGTTTGGTATTTACGACATATTTAGTGTTTAAATGGTGTTTAAAAAATAGATAAATAAATGTTAAATATAAAAATTAACTCTGGAAATATTTTTATAAAATTCCCCACTGTCAAAAAATGATTTGTGCAAAATTTCAAGATCCGAGACTAAACGGATAATTAATCGTGCTAATTATCAAACTTTTAAAGTTAAAACGCGTAAACCGGTAAAGTTCGCATAAGCGAGCTGACTGGTGTATAAAAACCTTAAAAATGAACTATTTTCATATAATTGAGTTAAACAAGTAAAAGTGAATCATCCGAAAATAATTTGGATGATTTGAGTGTTTTTAACCTATTTAACAGTTTCCGGTACGATAATGACGGAAACGAGTCCCGCGGCCAATCGGGACGTCTAAACCGAGCCCTAATTTCACAACTTAGTTAAATTATCAATTAACCACTATTTTCGGGTCGGGTGTGACCAAACTCATTTTTGAAACATAAAAAAATGGATAACCGTGCTAGGCACGCAAAACAGGAAAAACGACTAATAGTAAATCTAACTAGTGAACTCTAACGATATCACAATCTGAGTCCGGAGAAGTGTTTCTGGGTTAACATTGCCCCCAGAACGGATACAGTACTGGGTTAACAGTGTCCCCAGATGTACCGGTTAACACGGTTACAGTTATATTAATAGTGATTATAAAGTAACGAATTTAGGGATCGTATTACAGATCCGGATTAGTAGCTGTGTATTGTGTACTGCTTGCTACGTTAAGGTGAGTTTCACGAGCCCCTTTTCTGAATTGTTTTTAAATAATTTCCCGGGGCGGAAAGCATGTTGTTATTGAAATGTTTAAATACATACTGAACGCATGGATTTGCGTGGATATATATATGTTTTATTGTACGAGAATCGTACGGAAATGTACTAAGATGGTAATTGTCTGAGTTGCTAACATTCTAAGGCCCCGGAACACGAGTGATTAACTGAAAGCCGGTAGAGTGTGGATAGTACTATTGGTCCGACAAACCCAACTGGTCCGGCATGGAATTGCTGATGTTTCCCAGCCAGTTGCACATGTCTATTTTGTTGATATTTATTTTGCTATGTAATGTTAGACATAGAGATTTGGGGCAGTTCCGTGGACGGGGGATATGTCACGGGTCCGTGGGCGGGGGATATGCCACGGGGATTGTGTGTGATAGTCAGAGGTTTCACTTGTGGGCTCAGCATAATTACATCGCTAATATATGATTATTATAATGATTTGTCACTGTTGTTTAAATTAGTGAAACTCACCAACTATTAGTAGTTGACCCGTTTTCTTTCCATGCTTTCTAGGTACTCCCAAACTGGAATAAGTGCTACCTGCTTGATGATGCGTGTTTTTGTGGAAGCTTAGTGATCATTTTGTATTAATTATGTTAATGTAATATTGGTAAAACTTATGTGCTATCGCCTAGACGGTAACTAAACTCGGAACAATGTAATATGATGTAAATTAATGTAGTGGTGTTTTCTTTGTAAGCAATGCTGTTGATATCAGATGTGTCTGTTGCATCCCGTTTACGTTTCCGCTGCGGTTACGGGGTGTTACAGGTAAAATCTATACTTCACTATCTGAGGGGTAATTCTGACATCGGGTTTTGGTATCCCAAGGACGATAGCTTTGAACTCACTGCGTTTTTCGATTATGATTATGGAGGATACAAAATCAATTTCAAATCGACTACGACAGGTTGTCAATTTTTAGGAAGCCGACTTGTTTCCTAGCAGTGTAAGAAGCAGATAATAGTCTCCACTTCAACCGATGAGGCAGAATCCCTGGCAGCCTCGAGTTGCTGTTCATAGGTTCTATGGATCCAACAACATCTGCTCGACTACGGTTTGAAGTTTCTTACTACACCAGTTTTAATTGATAACTCTACAGCTATAAGTTTCACCAAAAATCCCGTGCAACATTCGAAAGCAAAGCATATTGAGATTCGATATCATTTTATTCGAGACTGTTTTGAAAAGAAATTAATTGATATTGAAAAGGTGCACGCGGATTTTCAACGCGCTGACCTGTTTATCAAGACATTTGACAGAACTCGTTTTAACTTTCTGCTTTGTCTAAACGGTCTTAAAACACTTGCTGATATCCTTAAACAAGAATAATTATCTTTATTTTCTTTCATTTATTTTTATGTTTTGGGTTTTGGGGGTGAAAAATGAAAAATACAAAATATTGTGAATTCGTTTGTATAGAGAAAAACCAAAAACATTAAATATCTTGAAAAATACAAAAATATTGTGATTTTTGTTTAAAATATTTTAAAAATTTGAAAAAGCAAAAAGATTGTGGTTTTCGTTTGTATAGAAAAATCCGAAAATATAAAAAGATTGTGTTTTTAAGCATGTACAGAGAAAAACCAAAAAGATTTTTGCATACTTTCATTTGAAATTATGTCATTTACTCATATTTGAAGGACATATACATGTATATGTTTGGTCATGATATTTATTAGTAAATGTTCGGGATAGCCATTTACCTGATAATGAAAAGTAATTGGGACGACTGTTGTGCGTTTTTATTTAATTCTTTCGCTGAAAATTATGTCAGTTATTTAAGTTTATGGAACATGCTTGCATGTTTTGGTCCTGTTATCTACTTGTAGATTGATAGAATAGCCATTAATCTAAAAACTGAAAGTGATTTGAGCGATTGAATTTAATTTAATTTTTATTTTTTTATGCTCCTCAAAAATGAGTTCTGAAGGAAAAAGAGAAAATGATAGTACATTGATCATCTGGTCTCATATGCAGAAAGAAATAAGCTTAAAAGACTGAGTGCATAATTGCATTGGTGCATTGATAGGTTTTAAACAAGCCGTTAGAGTAAAGTATGTGATATAAACATAAAAAACTCCAAATTTAAAGAGGTGTTAGTCTCTACCAAAAATCTCGGTAATGATGGCAGAAATGTAATAGCTTATCATACTCAAGCCTTATAGTTGTTTGATCACCAAAAATAAAAATAAAGCAAATAACAAGCATTCGGATTCTGGACACTGTGAGTCTTTAAGTGGCTTAATCATTTGGGTATTCATATGCACAAATATTTCAATCACTTTTAGAGCAAACCTAAAGTCATTAAAATTGATCACTGTTGTACATCGTATAAATTAAACTACTGACTTGATCAACATCCGCTGTTAGTCATGCATTTGTTCCTCCTTTGCGCACGTCTTAATACCAGTAAGAGACAGACCCCAGTGGATACAATGTATGTAAGCCTACAGATGGACTCGTGCATACTCACTTACAGTAAAGGAAACTTGCTGCATTGCTCAAAATATCTATAAAATTCAAAATTTTGATCGACAATATAATGGTTTGAGTCAAGTTGGGGTGATATGGTTAAAATCAAATTAAGTTTGAACCGAGATTAGAGGCTAATAGTTTCTGATATTCTGTGCTCTAATTGAACATGTAATCATAACACAAAAATGCTTGAAAGTTTGTTATAAGATTTAAGTGGACAACAATATCAATGACCGACTTAACGCCAGTCATAATAACGCTGAAATATAAAACTGTGATGGAAGGGTATTTAGGTCAATATGATTCTCTGCTTAAACTCACAAAAACATGTACTGCTTTCATAAAACACTCAAAAATACAAAAATATTTTATTTTCCATTTCAATTTTGCTTTTCGGGTTTATATGTAAATATTAGAAAAGGATTTGAAAAAAAAAGTTTTTATCATTTTTACATATTATTTAATTCCTTTTAAGTTATTTTAAGTTATGTGTTCTTGAGTGTAAAACACGTTAAGTTATTATATTTTACCACGTAGGGTAAGATTGATAAGGTAAAGTTCATCGAGACACAGGTTTCGATGCATTTATTTAATTGATTATTTAATTCTTTTTAAATTAAATTTGAAAATGTTTTAAATTTTAAATTAATGTCCATTCGTTATCTGTCTGGATAACGAATGAGGGTTGTGTTTGGTAACAAATTATCCTAATTCGTTATATCTAATTTGCTTCCGCCACTCTATAACGAATGACCTCATTTGTTATTTGACATATTACGAATGAAGCACAAAGTACACCCAGTTCGTTATTAATTCGTGATAACTTTTTAACGAATTACTCATTCGTTACCAAGTATTTCGAATGAGATAACGAATTAGCTAATTCGTTAATTTTGAATTAACGAATCAGCCGATTTGTTCTCTTGGGAAATGTGCAAATTTTTCCTTTATATTGAACAGTCGTGAACGAATCAGGTCATTCGTATTCACATACTATTCTTCTTCCTAAAGTCACTATGCCAAAATTTTCAAGAAATTCTGGCCTCCATTAAAATGATTTTTGAACATCACATGATATTCGTATGGTATTGGGGATCAAAACGCAATCATTTTCGTCGAAATCCATGACCATTTCATGGGTCATTGGATTGATTTTGATGTTGGTTTTAACTTAGATACATAAAACTTAACAAACCTAAGTTATTCTCAGATTTAACCAAAATGGGCACTATCTGTTAACTATAGATGTGTTTCCAAGTCGATTCGTAGTCATAACAGAGCATTTCGTCCTCTAATATAGTGTAACTAGATCTGTGTTTGCATATTTGACTTTCTTGGTTCATATCAATTTTTACTTGAAATCCATATAGTCAAACTCGTTAAATATTGGTGTTGATTCGTTATATGTTAATGAATGTACACTCATTCGTGTCCAATTCTTCATGAAGTATTTAACGAATCCCCTTCTTCGTGATTTTGATAACGAATTACCTCTCATTCGTTCTTTAATTCGTTATTCTTGTGGGGGTGATTCGTTATTCCTAATTCGTGGTCTTGCATAGATAATGAATTAGGTAATTCGTTATAACAAAATACCTAATTCGTTATAACAAATCATTCACGAATTTCTAACGAATTACATTCAGAACTATTTCGAAAATTCAAAATTAATTTTTTAAATAATTATATTATTTTACTATTCGTTTTACTAAATCTCGGGTTTATGTATTCTCAGTTATGGCTGACGAAGTTGTCCAGGAAGTTTCCATGATTGAACAACAACCAGTAAGCAGCCTCAAGTGTCTGCATCTCCATTATTGTCATTTGACAAGAAACATAATATATGTGCATTTTTCGGGACCAATTTTTGCTTATGCCGTTTCAGCTAACCCGACGGTTTATTTCAGCATTGTACGACCGTTTGGGAATTCGGCTCTATTTGTTGAGTCCGAAAACCAAATCGTTACTGAGATCAACAGGAAACCAGTCATCATTACAATCGAGGTCATACGGCGGGTGTTGCGGATTGACGATAACATGGACAAACCGTGTGAGTTTGATAAAGGGTTGATTCGAGGTTTGTTCCATCGTGTGTTCTATTCTGGTGACCTTGATCGTTTCATGTATAACAAGGTGAACTTGTGCCCCATGTACAAGTATCTACTACACGTTCTTATTTACTGCCTTGGTGGACGAAAGGACGGATACGACGAATGCCGAATCATGCTACAATCGGCATTTGTCGCTTTGATCTTAAACAAACCGTTCAATTTCTCTGAGATGATCTTCTATCATCTCAAGGAAAATTGTCTCATCAAGAATCGATGAGGTAAATTCCTTATGTATCCACGTTTCATACAGCTGATCATTCAGGATCTTATTCCCGATTTGGTGATTGATCGAACATTGGAGAATGACGTTCTAAAGATGCAACATATGACTGCTAACACGGTCAAAAGGATGAAGTCGTACAGGCAGGATGCGCTGAGGACCAAACAATTGATTGGTCATTTATCTAATCCGGCTTATGAATGTCCTTTTAATGATCATTGGATCCACGATGACTTGGATTCAGGACGTGAAGAGGGTCTAGGTGGGAACGTAGGTGGTGATGATGGTGATAATGGTGATGATGGTGGTCAGGGAGGTGAACAACGACCTGTTGACGTTGTGGCAACAAGTTCTCATGCTACACAACGAAAACGTAAGGGCAAGGAACTAGCATCTGATCAACCGCCTAAATGTCGTGTGGTTCATGGATCTGGGGTTGAAATAGGACCATGAGCCTAGGTCGTCTGATCCTCAAAGTCAGGCGGTGCCGCTTACTACTAGAACCCCGAAATTAACTTTGACGACTACGCTTACATCCGATCCAAGGCTTGGCATGATTCCTTAATCGATCTTATCTTCGTAGCCAAGGCCTACTGCTGCTACTTCGGTGATTTCTCCTACATAGAAGATGATGCCTACTCATCCTATTGACGTCTCCTTTATGAGACTCAGCCGTCCTTAGGGTCTAGTGTAGCCGGTACCCCTGTCTTTTCATTCGTTATCCCTGACCAATCAGATGGACATGCCCATGAGTTTGGTTCATCTTTATGAGAATCAAATGGCAGCTGATCGCCAAGCTCAAGATCAATTGATGCACAACCAGCGTCATCTAATGGGTTATGTCTCTTATTGCCAAAAGGAGACTAAGGAGCTTCGTGTGATTGTCACGGCTCAGGGGGTGAAGATTAAGGAACAAAAGGTTCTCATTATTCAACTTACGTGAAAATATGATGAGTTGAGAAAGCTGAAGAACGATGATGAAGATCTTGATGCTTTAGGGGCTGGAGGTAGTGAGCCGAAACAATCTCACGGTTCATCCTCTGGTGCTGGAACGAGCGGTGGTGGTGACATGGATAAATAGTTGATTGTTTATCAATACTCGACAAATGCCAAACCAATCGAGTCGATCAAGGCTAACACTATGCTGTTTATGGATAATACGGGGGTGGTGAGAAGTATGGTAAATGCTGATGAAATCGAAGTAGGTCAGTTTATTGATCGGTCCCTAACGCGTGAACAGATTGCATTATTGTTGGGACTGAACGATGAAGAACTCGACGTTTTGGAAGCCGAGGATTATGTGGAGATAGTGAACGACGAGGAAGTCTTACAGAATACGACGATTCATCATATGAATACGTCGTTTATTTACGAGGATGAGGAGATCGAGATTGAAGATGTGACAACAGATTAGTACCCCGATCTATATCAACGTTCAAATGTTGATAAGGCTGTTCCTACTTTTACTGAAGAAAATGTCAAAGCCGCTGAAGACCATCTGGAAAAGATATCGAAGAATAAAAACAAAATGCCTGAAGGGGAATCTGATCCATCGGTAGCTGACATTCTGGGTTGGTTTGGGAATCGTTGTAAACTTACTCGTACGATTATTGACGCCTACAGGTATGTTGATCGAGAACAACAACTGGACCCTGTCACACGGGCCAAAGCTAATCTGAAGACAACGCTCAAAGCCGTGTCGACAGTGAAAGGTGACATTGTGTCTTGGTTGTATGATTCGGATTTAAAGGTCTGTATCATCAAGTGGGAGAACGGTGTTCAGTACTATGAAAATATCACTGACGTTCTCTCACTACCGCGTTGGGATGTTCGTACCCTCGCGAGTCGACCTTTTATTAATCGTGGTTGAAATCGTCGAGCAGGTGGTTTCATCAACATTTGCTCTTCGAGGTAAACCGTGGTTTTAAATTCTTTAAGCCACAAGTTCCATCCCGTAAACGTATTGACGAGATCGATCCTCATACGGGTTGGAGAAAACTCATGCTTAACGTAAAACCGCCAAAGATGATGAAGCATGTACTGATGAAGACGTTTCCACAAAGTATTCACTTAACTTTTAACCGATGGTACTATAATAATCGTACTGGCGAGGCCGTCATTGTTCTGGGTAAGCGCTTGAAGGCCAGTTTTATTAGAGTTATCGACCCGATGTGGCTCGTTAACTTATTAGAAACAGACAATGATGTGCTTTCTAGAACAAGATACTGATCGAGCACCAAGAAGACTACAACCTAGCATGCGATTCCAGTGTGTCGTACGTATGTGTCACGAGTTCCGAATTCATAGTTGTAGTGACAGGCAGACAAAGCTCTTCAAGTAATTAATGACAAAGAGCTCAAGACGAGGGGGGTGTTTGTTAGTGCATGATTTTGTCTTCTCGAGTCTTTGTAACTTATCGGTTGTAATTTAATTATTATTATTATAATGTTAAGGGTATTTATGGAAAATAGTTAGTTCGTTATTTATCGGCTAATTCGTTAAGGATGTTTAACGAATTAGCCAGTATGTTATATGTAAAGTCCATTCGTTAAGGATGTTTAACGAATGGACTGTAGTTCGTTATGTTTATTCCCGTTCGTCATGGAATGTTGGCGAATGGAGTGATTCGTTATGCTCTCTTTCATTGTTATATAAGTTAACGAACTAGGAGTCAATTCGTTACGGTATGTGTAACGAATTCGTCTCCATCGTCTATTTAATGGCTGTTCATGCCCTCATAATATAAGTTTTTGAGTTAATTGTTATTGAACCTCCGTGTGAATTCTCTCTCGCTCAATTCTTTCATAACACATTACTAATATACATATTACAATTACTATTATACTATATCTATAATTAAGAATATATCATAAACTAGATCCTAAGGTATTAGATCTAATTGATTAGCTATATTGATTAGATCTGTACAAT